>NC_053128.1:19858788-20158788 GCF_010015445.1 Perca fluviatilis | reverse complement strand
TTATGATCCTAGATAAAAAACTATCTTAAAGGTGCAATATGTAATACTGACAGCTAGGGATGGGCGATATGGCCTAAAATCCATATTGCGATATACATTGCAGCCTCTTGCGATAACGATATATATTGCGATATATAAATTATAATAGAACCATTTCATACCAGTACAGGTTACATAGACCCTAAGGAAAACCAAACTGCTAAATGTATTATTTTTTTTTTTTTTTTAAAGAGAAAGAAACATAGTATGTAGTTTTGAGAACATTTATTATTCAAAACTGTAATTATACAACATAATGTTGCAGATGAATAAAATTCAAGTACACTAGTTGCAGAGACTTTGACAAAGAAAAAGCTTAAAGTATTGGGTGTCTTCTCTTTAGTGCAAACCATTCTAAAAGGCACTACACTTAGTAAGTTTAAGTCCTTGGTTCTTAAATGCCACCCAAGATGCAGAGAACAGGACAAACTGGTGTCTGTTTAGTTAAGGAACAGACACTGTACTGAAAATACTTTCAGTATTAGGCAAAGATGCACAGATACTTTAAATAAAAACATATTTCAAACAAAGTTTCTTACCTGCATCCTAATGTAACGCATTTGAGAGCGCGCACACACACACACACACACACACACACACACACACGCACAGCACGAGTCGGGACTTTTCCCGGTGGGCCGGTCTGATAATAGTTATACATTGCAAGTTGTTAGCAACACCATCCGGCGGCCTGGTGCCGCTGCCTGCTGGTCAAACGGTGCAGCCTCTGATCAACCCGTACGGCAGGGGCCGTAAACGTCCCGGTACATTTTTTGGTCCCACTCCGCTGCTGCGCACACACGGCTGTATGTTCAGCGGGGAAGTACAACGTCTGCAAACACCGGCTGCCAAGATTCCAATCGTCCGTTATATAGTGATTGATCACGCGGGTGAAAGGCTCCATGGTACGGCTCGACCACAGCTCCGTTGTAGCGGCTTAAATCCAAACCAAGTCCAAATAACGGATGTTGCACCGGTCTTTTTCACCAGCTCCTTGTTTCGCTTTTAGTCATGTTTACTCAAGATGACGATGACGCGTTGCAGCTCGTGGCTCTAAACTTCGCGGGTAGATTGCGTCATCAACATGATTTATCGCGATAGTGCAATATAATTAAAATTTCTATCGTAGGCCAATTTTGTATCGTTTACATTGCATATCGTCTATATCGCCCATCCCTACTGACAGCTAGTGTTTAAATAGTTATTGCTGTACAAATTGAAAATACTGGAGAGAGTCGTCTCCCCCGCTCCCTCCTTCCCAGACTAAAAGTTCACGGAGGTTGCCAGGCTAAGACCGGAGCATCCATAGTCTCGCTTTGCCAGACCCTCCTCCAAAGTGCGCTGAAGGAGCATCCACAACATTGTTGCTAGACGCTTGTCTGACATAGCCAGACATTCCTTCACAGCACAGCGGAGTAGCTACCGTTAGATGCTGGCTATATTGACAGTCATAGAAGCCCGTTCTCACGCAGAGCTCTGTACCCAACTGACAGGCACACTTTTTCGGCTTAGAATTACGGTAGAAACCGCAAAAAAACACAACAACCTCGCTGTCCTCTCCACTCAACGGACAGACACACTTCCTAGGCTTAGAATTACAGTAGGAACCGCTAAAAATAACTACCTTGCCGTCCTCTCCACCCGACTGAACACACTTTATTGGCTTAGAATTGCGGCAACAATCACTAAACACACTGCAAACTCACGGTCCTCTCTTCCCAATTTACAGCCCCCCTCTCTTGGCTTAAAATAACTCACAGTTTTTCGGCTACGGCCGCTGAACAGGCTACACGTTGTAAACAGCCGTGGCCCGCTTGCCTGGTCCTCCGGTAACGTTAGCAGGGTTAGTGTGGCGGCGTTAGCCAAGACCAGTCAGGATCACTTTACTGGCTGTGTCTCAATTTGTTTTTGCGAGTTACCAACTTGGGTACTCTAGCTATATAATTCAATGTTAGTACACCAATGTTGAAATGACATAAAATGCCCATCCCCTTGTAGCTGTGATAAATTAGCCTGAAGCTAATGCTTACCTGTTCAGGAGGAAATTAGCCAACTTGGTTTCTTTTGGGCTCTAGCTGTCTCCATCTTTCAAATAAATCTCCAATTTTTACCCGTTTTTTTTTTTACATCTCTGGTAAGGCAACTGTTAGAAACATGCCTTTTTTGGGCAGTTGATAACAACACAGAGGCTGAAACAGAAAGTCCATTATGGAACGGAAATTTTAAAAGGAGAAAATACTAGCATTAGCATTGTTGTCGGAAACAATAGTATTTCAATTTAGCATATTTCCTTAAAATCTGATGAATCATTGTGGTCATTTTTGGATTTATTACAGTAAATATATTACATATTGGACCTTTAATTTATTTGACTGCTTGTAGTGCTTTTTCTGCAGCAATGAAAATTTTCATTTGCAAGCAGACACCAACAATTACTGTGAACAAGACCTGTGATTTATTTAATCAACAGGCCAGATGAGTCATAGGCCATCAGAGAAATCCCTTAAATACAGTACTACATTGTAGTTTTTCTGTTTCTGCATTCTATGTAATTTTAATAAAAAATGTTATTATAGAGTGAGAGTAAACCTAAACGCTGAAAGAAGTTGTGCATGTGGAATCAATGCGTTAATAAAAGGATGACTTAATGATTTTGATTACTGATAAATAATTTAAGTAATTTAAAATACCTGATTAAAAATTCAGAAAACAAAATAAGCTGTGTTGTGATTGCCATTTTATGACTAAATGAGTAAGTAGTTTATTGAAATAATAAACGGATGTATTGATATTGAGAAGAACACGTGGTTGCAACCATACTGAACATCCTCATTCCAGTCAGTAATGAGGTCATGATCAGATGAGATTACAATTTGGCAATCGGCCTCAACAAACCTGGTTGTACTGTATACACTCTGTATTCCAGACATGTTGTGCTTGTATGACTGCAGGTCTGACGAGCACTGTCCAAAAATAACCATCCTCTCTCCTCTCCCAGAAACCTGGCCCTAGGAGGTGGTCTGCTCCTGCTGCTGGCCGAGTCTCGTTCGGAAGGAAAGAGCATGTTTGCTGGAGTTCCCTCCATGGGAGAGAGTTCGCCAAAGCAGTACATGCAGCTGGGTGGTCGAGTACTGCTAGTGCTCATGTTCATGACTCTGCTGCACTTTGACTCCAACTTCTTCTCTGTGAGTACTGACAACAACAACTCCCTCATTCAACACTGATGGATATTTCATCATAAAGACCAATGCTATGCCACCACATACAGTACAGGCCAAAAGTTTGGACACACCTTCTCATTCAATGCGTTTCCTTTTTATTTTCATGACTATTTACATTGTAGATTCTCACTGAAGGCATCACAACTATGAATGAACACATATGGAATTATGTACTTAACAAAAAAGTGTGAAATAACTGAAAACATGTCTTATATTTTAGATTCTTCAAAGTAGCCACCCTTTGCTTTTTTATTAATAAGGGAAAACATTCCACTAATTAACCCTGACAAAGCACACCTGTGAAGGTAAAACCATTTCAGGTGACTACCTCATGAAGCTCACTGAGAGAACACCAAGGGTTTGCAGAGTTATCAAAAAAGCAAAGGGTGGCTACTTTGAGGAATCCAAAATATAAGACATGTTTTCAGTTATTTCACACTTTTTTGTTAAGTACATAATTCCATATGTGTTCATTCATAGTTTTGATGCCTTAAGTGAGAATCTACAATGTAAATAGTCATGAAAATAAAGAAATGCACTGAATGAGAAGGTGTGTCCAAACTTTTGGCCTGTACTGTATATACAAACACAAACGTAATCTTAATTAGATTTAGACTTAAATGACAAATTCAACCTTTTGGAAAATGCACTTATTTGCTTTCTTGCAGAGAGTTTATGCTAAGATAATATAATTTGCTATAATTAGCATAAAGACTGGAAGCAGGGGGATACGGCTAGCCTGGCTCTTACACAATGGTAACAAAATCCACCTTACTAACACCTTTTTAAAGTTCACTAATTAACACAGTATATCTTGTTTGTTTAATCTGTACAGAAAACAAAGTTTTGGGGATTTATGAGAGGGATATATTCTGGAATATTTAGGGAGACACAGGTAGAAGAAGTAGCTGTTATTTGCCTTTACCTACGTAGTTATTATATCCATGATACTGATGATTATTTGTCAAATAGTCAACCCTACAATTTTCGTTGCGATATCGAGGTATTTGATCCAGACTATTGTGATATTAGATTTTCTTTATACCCCTAAAAACAAATCAGATATACTAAAGTTACTGTCATGCATTTTCCAGTGTACCATAACTTTTCAGCTGAGTTCTATTCATTTAAGTACAGCAGGTTTCTGCAAATGATCTTGCAGACGTTAAACTTGCTTGTCAGTCGGTAGCCCACTTGTGATGACCACATACTGTAAAGTACAAATCTTCACCCACCTACTTTAACATCCTTCCACAGATCCTGCAGAACATGGTTGGAACTGCACTCATCATCCTGGTGGCCATTGGCTTCAAAACCAAGCTGGCGGCGTTGACCCTCGTCGTGTGGCTTCTGGCCATCAACGTTTACTTCAACGCCTTCTGGACCGTCCCCGCCTACAAGCCCATGCATGACTTCCTCAAGTACGACTTCTTCCAGACCACCTCGGTCATCGGCGGCCTGCTGTTGGTGGTGGCACTTGGACCTGGTGGAGTGTCCATGGATGAGAAAAAGAAAGAGTGGTAGGCAAAGGGGGTTAAGATAAGAGGATTGCACAGCACCACTAACTTCCCCCACCGACTGGGACACAAAGACCCTCCCTCTCCTCCAGTTCCCCCCCGCCAGGGTACACCGTTTTTTTTTTCTATCTTATTTTTTTATTTGGCCAAATCCACAGACACCACCTCATCCATATATGGACAATTTTTTTTTTTTTATATATATATTTTCCTCCAAACTGCTGTTTGGGGTTTTTAGTTGAACATGTATATTATGGCAGATTTTTTTTCGAAACCCTTCTTGTAAGTCCTCTTCTTCATAACAAGAATAAAAAAGCCCATGTATGTCATAGTGCAAGGTAAACAACAAATGAATGAAAAATGGAAGAAAAGATGCATTTGTTCTGCGTGCATAAGGAATGAAAATAATTTATTTTATTTTATGGGTGTTGTACCATGAGTTATAATAGATTGGCTTTCATATTTTCTGAATAAAACCGGCAAATTGGATGGAGTGCAGCAGTTTGGGTCCCTCCCCCATGGATGCTGGTCTTTTTCTGCCGTTGGATCTTGGAGTGTCTGAGACTTACTCACCATATCGAACATGGGCACTGATTTGACAGCAACTCGCCTTGACTCTCCAGGTTTTTTTTTTTTTTTTTTTTTTTCTCTCTGACAACCTAGCTTTTCAATACATCTGTACACCTTCATTCTCAACTGACTCTTGTTCATGGGGGAGTCAAATGCGGTGGTGGGGGGGAGTGTACATTGTATACAAAGTGGTGGATTGCAGTCGTGCTTGATTGAAATTTTCAACACAATTGTTAGCTCCAGGACTTGTTATTGGGCACTTTGTACTGTACGTCTTTGGCAAATTCCTACCTAATGAACTGTATATGATCGGGGATAATCGGGGGGGAGGAGGCTCAACATTTGTGAAACACCATATTCTGAGATCCAGAAAAGCAAAGAGGACTAAACAAAGTCACTAGCCATCCGTGCATCAGAGCCTCAGTGTTTTTTTTCCCTGTATAAGAAAAATAAAAAAATATTCAGTGTATTGAATTTTCAGAACTTTATATTGTATTTTTGATCATTTGTTTTTTGATTTTGGAAGTTTATGGCGAAGAAATAAAAATATAAAGTTGCTTCTCTCGGTCAAGGTTTTTAGCTCTTATGATGTTCTCAGAGACTGAAGTACATTGGTGGACCGGATACTCAAATTAACAAATTATCTTACTGTGAAGCATGCAATGGAGTATGGACCTAAAGTATAGTAAAGTCTTTGTGAGGAGCTGTTGGATATCACAGAAAATGGTATGAAAGGTACAAAGACATTGTTTTGCCATACTGAATGGTACCTACATAAGAATGAAACACACCCTTATGTAAGTGACACTGCGAGGTTTACTGCAATTCATCAGCATCATTTCAAGTCGCATTGATAAAATAAGATGTGGGACAGAGTATGATGACATTGCTACATACGTAGCATCTGAAGATGGATGTTGGTGTCATGTGGCAGTATGCTTGTGTGATTGCTGCCATGATGGAAAAAACTTTTGTGTGTTTACAGTGTTACCTGCTGAAAGACATTCTGATAAACTGAGCTACTTGAATATATAACTTTTTTAAAGATACAATGAACTTAAATATACAGCTCTTACTATGAACTTGCATGAACTGACCAGGTACTCTCTATAAAAGGTTAGGGTTAATGCAATTATGTAGACCTAAGCAGGGAAGTGTTCCAAACTTACCTGGCGTAACAGGTGAGTTATCACCTGTAATAAATAAATACAATGTAATTGTGCACTAGAATAAGAGTATTTATTGCACTAGTATGAATGTAATTATTGCACGATCTACAAGGTTTGTAGCACCATCCACAAGCCAAATGCTGGTAAAATATGCAAATGGTTGGTTACTTATTGATTGGCTGGTACACTTTGAACATTCACTATAGGCTGGTGGACAAATTTTTTTATTTTGAACCCTGTTTGTCCTTGAAGGACAGTCAACATATTGCAAATGAGGGGTCATTCAACCCTTGTTGGACATAAGTGGGCTTATAGCCCAGGGAAAGAGACAGTTCCCACGTCTGGTGGTCTATGTTTTTATGGTCCTGTAGCGCCTGCCAACAGGTCAAACAGCTGGTGTCCAGGATGAGAAGTCTTTTAGAATGTTTTTGGTTCTGCAGAGACAGCAGAAACTATAGAGTATATGGAGCCATTGAGAAAATATGAATGAAATATAGGAAATACTGTTACTATTGACAACCTAGCAACTCAGTTTTTCTAATTTAGGCCTTTTTCTTTGCATGTTTAAAGCTGTAAGGGCTTTAAGGACTTCTCATATTTTCTCGTATTGGTTAGATGGAGTTCTTTATGTGTATTGGTCTTTAAGACACATATAGCCCAATATAAATGTACTTGTACTTTTGATACTTTTACTTAATTAGGATTTTGATTGCAGAACCTTTAATGGAGTAGTTTCACATTAATGTATTGGTACTTTTACATATGTAAAGGATCTGAATTCTTCCAGTAGGCTACTGCTACAGATGTTTAGCTAGTATTGTATTTCCATAAAGTAATAGAGATTGGTTAAAACAGAAATGGTCAAATTTGAAGCCAGGATATATTGACTTTAGGTCATAGTATGGGTCAGGCTTCAAACTGCATCCCACAATTTCCATAATTCATCTTTCATTTGTAAACATCAATGTTAAGGACAACGTGAGTAACGGATGATGCAATGTGAGTTGAACCAGTCAGACCGCAGCAGCCATCAGCAGGGAACCGAACACGCTGCCGCTGCTTTTCCACTCCTCACCGACCGACCAACAGCCAGCGTCTCCGGATAACGTTTATTTATAACGTTTATTTATCTCACAAAGCCACTTTTTCGTAAGTACAACCAACTTCTTTTTTATATTTCAATTTAAGGTTTTATCAGTCAGCAACAGCAGCGACACGGCTTGATTTTTACTGGGCTTTAAGTAACGTTTCGTCACGAGGGTTTCAACTTGCATGGTAACAGGTGGTAACTAACCATTGACTGGGGGTATAGCCATATGTCAATGGGTATAGCCTACAATTGTGGCAAAATACATAACGGTAACTAGCTAGATAGCTAGCTAGCTACGCAGTTTGTGATGTAGCGTTAGCTAGTTAGTTAGGTACCCCTGCGTTAGTTTGGCTAATTAATGCACATCGGCGGCGCGCCACTAGCCTATCTATTTAATACAGTATATGGGTACAGTAACACATTGGTTATAATACATGATGAAAACTGGGCTTAAATTGAAATAAATCTCATCAAAATTGTTTCCGCGTGTTGCAAACAAAATCAATCAATCAATCATTCAGCCTTTATTCGTTTGCCACTTTTCGTAACACAAAGTGCTTTAGCTACACAATCCACACATAGTGGCCTTTTAATGAATAAAATACATACTAACATTCACTAAAAATAACAACAGGCGCTGAGGAAATTTAGAGTAAGTAAATGCCATAGGCAGGATTAAAAATAGATAAAAACTCACCTTGGTATCTACCAACATACATCAAGTAGGCCTAAAACAGGCTAAAATTCATCTACAGACAGACAGATAGATAGCTTGAAAGCCAGACTAAAAAGATAGCTAGGTCTTTAGTTTGTTTTTAAAAGTAGCAACATTCTCTGCTGCCCTCAGGAATGCTGTGGGCCATAGTAATAATAGTTAGAAGGATGTCTCACCATGGGTTTTAGTTTTTACTTTAGGGATAATTACAAGGCCATTACCAGATGACCTGAAGGTTAGCTTAGCATTACATTTTTCTTCTCTGAAAATGCTGTTTTACCACTTGAGCACTCAGGGAGGGACATTAACAATACCACAAAAAAATAATTTCTTATCCTCTCCCTCTGGCATTAAACACACATTGGGCAAAACATGGGATGTATATGCCATAACTCCTCCTTGCGTCACTTAAACGTTTGATTTAGGAAGTGAAGAAATCATGTCATCATCCTCAAATTTTTATTTCAAGCTTAAGTACATTCAAGTGGGACAAGTTTTAGATTAGATTAGATTCAACTTTATTGTCATTGCACAAGTAAGGACAACCAGCATAACAAAATGCAGTTTAACATGATTTTTCTTTATAAGTGATGTAGCTGAGTTTTCTTAGGTTGCAAAAAGTTTAAATTGACTACCAGTAGCGTTTAAAAAAGGAACACAGGATAAGCTATTATTAATTTTTAAGAAATATTTAACACTGGTAGCTAGAAATGACAAAATGTGCTACCTCGCTGTAAAGCACTTTTATCAAGGAAACGCCTAGAAATCTAGATGCACCCTAGCACCCTAGGGTCTGGCTTGTCAGGCTACCTGAAGAAATTACACTTTGATACAATGTAAAGTATTGCTTGTATAGAAAAATATTACAGCTTGTATAACAGTGTAAATGTGCAGTCCCCTCAAAATAACTCAACACACAGCCATTAATGTCTAAACCGCTGGCAACAAAAGTGAGTACACCCCTATGTTAAATTCCCATAGAGGCAGGCAGATTTTTATTTTGAAAGGCCAGTTATTTCATGGATCCAGGATACTATGCATCCTGATAAAGTTCCCTTGACCTTTGGAATTAAAATAGCCCCCCCACATCATCACATGCCCTTCACCATACCTAGAGATTGGCATGGTTTTATGTCGGTTAACCTAATAGCTGGTTTGATTTGCATTGAGAGATGATTTTATGGAAAGTACCCCATGCCAGCCCTGAAATCACCTCTGTTTCCGAATTATATTCCTGTGGAATTTTGGGTGTTTCCTTGAATGAAAACTCTCCCAGGATAAGGACACACCTCTGAATTCAGGTTTACTCCAGGTCACAGACAAAGGTCGTGCCAATTCTATTCAACTTTACAGAGATATGCATTTCCTTTGTTCTAATCAAGTCTGGCCGAACAGGGGATGGCTCTCAAAGCTGTTTGAACAATAGGTCTCCTTGTGTGGGGACAAAGAGCTTCTACCTTTATGCTAAATAACAGACATGATTTATTCAATTCTTTAGAAGCTAGAGAAGGTGTGAGCCAGACAAATGCTAATTAAGTGTGGTGTGATGCAATTGGTATTGATTCAGTGTTTTTTTCTAGCTACAGTGTTCATTTAATTAAAAGTATATTTTTATCAGACATCACCAATGGTTTAACTTTTTACAACCTAACAGTTCTCTGCGGAGTGCAGACTGATTTGCTCTTGCCAGTCACGTGACCAAATCGCAGCCTTTGTGATTAGGAAATCGTGTTTTAACATATCGCGATATTATTGCAAATGCAATCAATCGTTCAGCCCTAATATAATTGTCTCCCTGCTATCTCTTCTCTGCTGCCACTCCACAGCATCTCTACCTGTTGGACTGAACTAGCGGGTCTGGCTTGTCAGGCTACCTAATCTCTGCATTTCCTCCTCAGCTGGACTAGTGATCTATATAATCGCCTCCCTCCTGTCTCTTCTCTGCTTCCACTCCACGGCTTCTCTACCTGTTGGACTGAACCGCCCTCATCATGTCTAAAGGGACAGTGGTTCTAGCCTACAGCGGTGGATTGGACACATCCTGTATTCTGGTTTGGCTGAAGGAACAGGGTTACGATGTGATTACGTTCTTGGTAAGGTTTAGAGACCAGTGTGTGTGCAGCATGTGTCTTAGTTTGCTAGTCTAGTTTTCAACCAGCTGCTTTTGCATGTCATGTAGGACTGGGCAATATATGTATCAATATAAATCAATATTGTGATATGAGACTATATATCGTCTTAGATGTTGGATATTGTATTATAGTTATATGACATAAGTGTGTCTTTTCCTGGTTTTACAGGCTGCATTACAGTAAAGGGATTTTCTGAACTCGCAGTTCTATTATTTGCCTTTACCCACTTAGTCATTATATCCACATTAGTGATGATTATTTATCACAAATCACATTGCGTAAATATTTAGTGAAAGCACCAATTGTCAACCCTACATATCGTCGCAATATCTTTATCGAGGTATTTGGTAAAAAATATCGCGATATTTGATTTTCTCCATATCGCCCTAGCCCTAATTTCAGGTATCTCTGAAGTTTTACAATCTACTGTTTTTAGGCAGCTGACGCAATATGTCATACACCAGACAATTTTGGACTTTTTAATTGGCTGTCTAAAAAAATCAGAGCTACAGTACCAGTTAACTCCCAACCAAACAGGATTTGGCTTCATAATGCAAATGCAGATCTAGGTGGATTTACTTTCTGCCCTGGGGCAGTTTAGAACTGCAAAGCAGGCAGATTTTCTTGTTGTCTAACTTTTTATTCAGTGGTGTTGTGGTTCGGTGTGGGGGGATGGGTAATTGTCTGTGATTCACTGCTGTGGCACTGAGGTGCTCTCCAGGGAAATAGTCTTTCCTGAAACTTTGCACTTGCTTCAAATTGTCAAACAACTGGTATGCAAGTGTTATTCACAAGTAATGGAAAATAGTTGACAGGTTTGTTGGAATGTCATTGTCTTACTTTTTGACAATGGTTTTGTTATACTCTATGTATTGAATTGTAGCATTGGACGTGACTCATCCTTAATCAACTGTGACTGTAAGATCAGAAAATCACTGAAATTAAAATGATAAAGTGGTGAAAATATCTAAAGCATAGTAAAGTGTTTGTGCTGCAGACTTGTGTTGTTTACTAGATAAGTATGTCTGCAGGAAAATATTCCCTTGTTTAGTGTTCAGCTCAGGAGATCAGACAGCCTCTTCAAGCCCATAAGTGGTGTTCATGCTTGGTTTCCGCTGTGAGGTGGTCGCTACATCTCCTCCACAGATGTGATCTGAATTACAAGGTCATGGATTGGCAGAATTAATACTTGCACAGTCATGAGCTGGCATTTTTTATATGTGGAGGGCTTTCATGTTATTCCACAGGAGGTCCAAACTCAAATAACTGGACAGTTTTTGTTTTTTAATTGTGTGTAGTCTTTGTTGCAAATATTTGTGAAATTTTGTGTCACTTTGATGTGCAATTAAATGTGTGTTTAGGCTAACATTGGGCAAGATGAAGATTTTGACGCAGCCCGGAAAAAGGCAGAAAGCCTCGGTGCGAAGAAGGTAAGAGACTGAATGAAATATGATGTTGCTTTATAGGCATTGTCAGTAATTTTGCATCTTCATACCCAGAATTTTTCCAGAAATGTCTTAACTGTCTAAAATATTTAATCGTGATTAATCACATTGTCATACTTAACTCGTAATTTATCACACAATTTTATCTATTCTAAATGTCCCTTGATTTCTTTTTGTCCCATTATTTCTTTTTTTCTCATTTTAATGCTCTTATCAACATGGAAAAGTGGATCGGCTTGCTTTGTGCTTTTGTCGCCTGGCTTTGACGAGGGGGCGGAGAATTCTCTGTATGCTTGGCATACATCAAGTGGTATTTCAGACGGGACATGCTGCGATGATAGCTCAGTTCACAACAACAAAACACACAGATCACTTTGCTCTTGTCAATGGAACTTTTTAAAAGTAAACTTTCCATTCAGAATTTTATTGGCATCTATTTTGGCGTCTCGCGCTCGCCATCCACTCAAAACGTAACGTTAGCCTACTATTTGGCCGGCTCGCAAGCCCAAACAAGTGTGTGCGGCGCGCCGGTTGTTTTGTTTCCGGTCTAGCTAGATCCGGTGTGGTGTTGTAGTTTTTCTAACGTCACTGGTTGTTGCAACGGCATGTGAAAAAAACTACAAAGTTTGCTAGGCCGAAAAGAACGTTAATCTCGCGATAAACAAATTGACGCCGTTAAAATGGGTTTGCGTGAACACCGTTAATAACGCGTTTAACTGACAGCACTATATATATATATATATATATATATATATATATATATATATATATATATATATATAAAATACTTTTTGTAAACGTTTTTTTGGCATGTTTAGCCTTCAACAGACAGTATAGAGATGACAGAAAATGATGAGGGGAGAGAGATGTGGCGAACAATTAACTAACTTGACCTTTTTTAATGTAAGGTTAAAAGGTCCAAACCAGGGATGTTGTGCACTATACTGGTATTTTTTTGAATATTTGGCATTCATAGTGGGTTCTAGTGGTAAACACTGATTTTCAAGAAGCTTAAGATCAATCTTTTTGCTGTAAATATCATTGTATCCTATCAGATATCAGAGCTTCCCCCAAACACCTAGTTATACCAACAAAGAAGTGTTTGAAATGTTCTCTAAGGCCTTAAAGCAAGTTTCCAGCCACTTCAAGTACAATGTCATAGCATGCTGTGATGAATGGAAATCAGTAGCTGCTTTATTCTGATTCTTGTATTAGCAAGTTTTTTTGCATTCATATCTCATACTTACTGTATGACACAATGTTTTTTTGTGGCAAACACTCATCAGTTATTTTTTTTCCTAGAATATATAATAAATAATTCATTCAATATTTATCACATAGAAATGGCCCAGAGATGAATAAAAGCAAGGACTTTACACAAAGACCTGTTCTGTGTCCTCACATCTGTTCTTGTTTAGGTTTTTATTGAAGACCTGCGTTCAGAGTTTGTGGAGGACTTCATCTGGCCCACAGTTCAGGCCAATGCCGTCTATGAGGACCGATACCTGCTGGGCACTGCGGTAGCACGGCCCTGCATCAGCCGCCGTCAGGTCGAGATTGCACGCAGGGAGGGTGCCCAGTTTGTCTCCCATGGTGCCACAGGAAAGGTAAACCAGACACAGGACAAGAGACTACACTCTGAGGAAGGAGAATTTTCATCTTCTTTTTACATTTTCTTGTCTTTATTCTAGAGCTGGGACAGAAAAGAGTAAGTTTGGGAATGATACAGAACTAAAGACCATACTGAAATTAAACTCTCAGCTTTGTGGTTACATGCTATGTGCCTGATCAACAAGTATGCCCCAGACAGTCAGTGAACACAAACTAACTACAGTATGTAACTGTCCAAACTCTGGACATAAGGATTTTGTTTGCAGGGTTCAACATTAACTTTTGTCTAACTTGTCAACCAAGCCGCAATAATAAGTCAGTGAGAGCAATGTATGCCCTCCATTCAGAAACTATAATGGTCCTCTATTTAGTTGTCTATTCATTAAAAGAAAATGTTTCAGTTCAAAGAAACATGCAAATAGGTGTTAGTTTTGTGCTTTGGAGGCCTGCCAGATGGTTTCTGATTAGTATGAGAAATGTTGAACATTAGCATGGATTTCATGAAACATTGTCAGTTCTGTACATTTTGTGGATAGATACCTTGTTTCGAAGATCTCTATTCCCTAGTGACATGTTGGCTCTGTTCATGTGTATTAGGATAATCTGCCATGTTTTACCTCCTAATTAGCTGTGAAACCTACACCTGGAAGATAAATAAATTATTCCAAAGTGTTGTAAAACTAGAGAAGAATTGAAGCAAGTGTTAAGTCAATTTCACATAATGTGTGGTTCAGAGGAACATAACATGCTCTTAAAGATAAAAAATTAGTTCAGGGCACTTTTATGTGAAGCAGTGATGAGTTTTTCTTATTACAAAATGACAATATAATGATAGAGATATTATGATTATAATAGCACAATAATATACACTGTTAAAGGCTTCACTACATCTCATTTCTTTTGGTCAGAATGACTTTTATTCATCTAACAGTGCTGTAAGATGCATTCTGTGACTGCTATTAAGGGCGGTCATAGTTTGCAAAGTAAAATTATATAGTATAATTGTTTCGCATTGTGACTGAATTCAGAAGATTTCTTTTTTTTTTTTACATTTATTCCTTTAATATACAGTTCATTCAACACCTTTTTTTTTTTACAGATTTGTTCTTGTATTTCCATTATCCATCATCAGTTGAAATGCAGTGTCCACATTCTGCCTGTAGATGGAGACATATACCACATCATAAAGTTAGAATACAGACCTCAAATAATAGGTTGTTAACTTCATCAGCTGTTCATTAGCAGTTTTTAATGTGTGTTTTTTATTTGTGGTAATTAAGACAATGCAGATGGCTACCCTTTTATATTTCTGTTTTTATCATATATTTATCTATCAAGCTGATTAATGAAGAAAGATGGAGCACTGTACAGGAAAATATACTGTAGGAATGAAAACTCAAGCAGGATGTGATCATGGCATATCATCATATGCCAGTTCAGACATTGGAAACATCCCGGCTCAACCACCACTGTTCACTGGAGCTGAATTGTTAGGCAATTAATCGATTGACAGAAAAGTAATCTGCAACTATTTTAATTATTTGTGTATTTTCTTATTTCTTCCTGTGGTTTTCTTTGTCGACCATGATAGTTGAAGATATTTGAGGTCTAGACTGTTGGTTGCATAAAACTAGCTATTTGAATATATCAATATTGGGCTTTGGGAAATAGCACAAGGACTTTTTCACTGTTTTTCTGACACTTTACTGACCAATAATTTAATCAATAATGAAAAATCCAGCCCTACAGTACACACTTTCAGTTACTGTTGTTGATTTCAAACGGTTAATCTAAATACAGATGAACACACCTCACATGTGGTACATAAAGTTGAGTCATTGTGTTTGTGTTTTGTAGGGCAATGACCAGATACGTTTTGAGCTCACATGCTACGCCCTCTATCCCGAAGTTGAGGTAAGTTTGCTGTTTTACTGCATGGAGATTATGGTGTGTATCGTTTGCCGCAGCATCTGTTAAAGTGGAAGTGCTGCAGGCTGGCCAGCACTCTCATTCCCTCGGTTTGTGCTGTTCAGATCATTGCACCGTGGAGGATCCCTGAGTTCTTCAACCGGTTCCGGGGGAGAAAAGACCTGATGGAATATGCACAGGTAACTCAATCAAGTCTGTCAATATCAAAATCTGTAGTTCAGTTTGTTGGTTTTTAAGGCTGCCAACTAAAGGTTCCTTTAATTATTGATAAATCTTTCATTGATTTGAAATTATGAATCCACTATTTGGTCTATAACATGTCCAAACGGCACAAAGTAATGTCCTAAAGTAATTAATTGTTTAACAAACAGTCCAAAAGTACTGTATTTGTCACAGGTGACAGTATTGCATTTGTCACAGATGAAAGTACCCAATTGTCACAAATGAAAATGTAAGTTTTTCTGAAAGTAAAAAATTTGAAATTTTGGTATGAAGAAGTTTCTTTTGTCTAAAGCATTTAGGTTGATTTCTCAGCAGCATATTAACAGAAAAGAAAAGCAGTAATTACATTATAACAAAAATATCCGCCAATGGTATTGTATATTGTATTGTATACATCTATTTATTCTATCGATTTTCTTTCTAATACTCTCTTGTACCTATTTTGTATCTGTATACAGCTTTCAATTTATGGTTGAGCTCTTCCAATTTATATTTTCATTTGCTCTGTTTTTAACCCCTTTTGAATCTGTATCTGGTCTGTGATCAATAAAGTGTTATCTTATCTTTGAACAAAATATTAAATCCCTTCACCATGTGTATTGAATTCAGATGCCTTTGGTGAAAAATATAATGTAGTATGATTATATTTACAGTTATCCTAACCATTTTCAAATTTATATTATTTAGACCACACACGCGTTCATTGGCAGTTTGTTCAAAGGGTCCCATTAGATGGTGGTTTAGACCCATTTTTCCCACTAGAGGGTGGTCATGATGTTTTAGTGAACACAACTCTCTTGCTGGCCCCGGAGTACTTGTAAAATCACAAAATCTTAAAACACAAATTGTTGACTTTTCCTTTGAACCTACCAAAAATATCTTTTTGGATTTGTTTTTGTTCTTGGCTCTTAAAGACAGAAGCAGTGTAGGGAAACATGCATTTGGTTACAAAAATCCAGCCACTGGATATACAGTAGTTCGCTTGGTTCCTTGTATTCTGAACTTGCTCGACAGATTATATATTATAGAGTATAACTCTGATTTAAAGTCTCTAACCTTCAGGTGCAGTTAGCTTACAGGCAAACGGAATGTAACATAGCCGCTTTTTCTGTCAAACTGTAGCAACATGGCATCCCTGTGCCTGTCACTCCTCGGGCACCATGGAGCATGGACGCCAACCTCATGCATATAAGGTGTGTAGGACTGGTGTGATACACCTTGTTTAGTTCCTGTTTCAATGTTTTATTATAATTATTAATTCTTTATTTTTATCAAAATTAAATAGACTAATTTTTGAAATTATGTTTCTTCACAGTTATGAGTCTGGCATCCTGGAGAATCCCAAGGTAATACCCATTCCCAATGGCATGTCTACAAATTCCTTAACAAAAAAGCTCCTACTTTTAGTTTTTCCTTTGTCCTCCTTTTGGCCCCCTACTTAATGAAACTGACACATTTATATTAACTACAGCTATACGTGTGTATACTGTACAGAGAACACTGTTATGAATAAGCACTGATTAAATACCAAGAAAGTCACTCGTCTTAAATAACATTCTTCTTTCACACTAATGTATGTTAACTGACAATACTGACTTTAATCAAAACACATATATTTTATAATATATATTTAAAAAAATCTTGCACTGACACTGTTATTCAAGCAACTGTAAAACTGAACTGGAGACATTTGTAAAGTTGAACAGTTTTAGATAAAATGTCTTGAGATTCTACATAAACATCTGGACAGTCAATGTCATCTTCAGATACTTCAGTACCTGTTTTTAAAATATTTTGTACTACATTATGATGTAATCTAGTGCTAAAATGAATAGAACAATCAGAAACAAAATTACAAAAACATTTGTCATCCAATTTACTGTTTACTTTCAAGTACAGTAAATAATCTCCTTTCTCCTCACACACACATAATGTCGCTGTAATTTCCACAACAGCAGATCTTTTTTTACAGTTAAAGGGCATCATTCACTTGGAGTGACCTTAAAAATAACATGGCAGTAAGGCTACTGTTCCTCCTGCTGACCCATGCCAGCCCTGCCAGAGACAAAACACGGTTCACTCTCCCACAGTGCCATTGGTAAGACACAGTTTGATCTCTGCTGGGGTCAGAGGTCAAAGCAGTACATGCAGGTTGCCCCCAGTGACCCCCAAAGCTCCCATCCCTTGGTCGCTGTGTCTGTGTCTCTGTCTCTCCTCACCCCGGGTCCTCGCCGGGCCCTGGGAAGAGCCTGGGACACACAGACACTGACTTGTCGTCAGCAACGCTTCGACTAATTCCCGATTTCATGGGAGCCGGGGAGGGGGAAGGGTTAGGGCGTTGCACCCAGCTGGGGCCTCCTGAGTTCCAGCCCCAACTCCTCGGGACCTCATTGTTCCACTGGTTGCGCCGCCGCGGGCTGCGACGTGGGAGGGGAGCCATTTCATCGTGACACCGTGACACCAAAATGTCACCAGTAACAGTAAAGTACAAAGGCAGCGCGCCAGACAGATGAGTCCCCAATGGACGGGGTATCGCAAGGAGGCGAGGGGTCCCGCGTTGCTGGAGTGGAGATGCAGGGCCACTGTAACTCACAGACCTCTATTTCTCTCACTCTTTCTCTGTCCCCTTCCCACCCCTCCGCTGCCTCTTTAGTGGTCGGCCTGTGGAGAAATGTTTTGAAAAGAATGAGGGGAACCGGCTCAATAGCATAGCGATGTATGATGACAGTATTGTGTAACTGATTTAATTCAGGAGTTTTGTGTTGGACCATTTACTCCAATATTGAATCGATTAATGGCATTAAATACAATGAAATATTTATGGTGCAGGGGTCCAGAGTGGTAAAAGGATTTGAATCCATTACCCAGGGCACGGAATGATATTTTGAACTTTGAACAAGCTGTGATTGAGTAATTTTCAGTAGCCACAACCTCTGGCAATTGGACTTTTTCAAAGTATGTTTGTTAATCAGGGTCAGAGTAAACCTCACAACAACATCACAATATCTAAATATTATTCTTAGGTTAAACATTCATGTGAACCAAACCAGTGTAACAACAGCAAAGTGAATTTCTCACCCAAATGCTTGAACCATCATGACAGATTCTGATCGACCTAGAGGGTCATCTGAAAGAGGTCATCTTGTTCTAAGTATCTCCTCTGTGTATCAGCCTCTCTCTCTCTCCTCCAGTTACAGCCCTCAAGGCTCAGGGCGGACCTCAACTATTCAAACCCTACAACGCCCCCATGTGGTACAAAAGCCCCTCTCTGCTCAACACAGTCAGATTAGGAACTGTCCAAATGGCCGCTCATATGTTCTCCTGTAGATAAGAGTCAACAGAGTTCAGGTTACTCTATGATTAACTTGGTATCCTTCCTGATAACCCCAAACCATCTTGCCTGTAGCACAATGGCCTGGTGACTTTTTTTATTTACTCACCTCCACCTGGCAGCATTAACCTATGTGAAGACATGCGCCCAGGGCAACTTCACTTATCTGTTATCTTAATACAGTCAGATTTAATGATATAAGCATGCACCTGACTGCATTGAGCTGTCGTTAAGTTGAACAAATTATGTTTCCACATTAGGTTCTGGTTTTGTTGGCATGGGTTGGGAAAAAAACAAACTCATAAACATTACCTGGCATTGGAATGGAACATTTTATACACTGTCAGTGTGTGATTTAATCATATCCCCCACCCATAGTTAGCATTAACAGGTCAGATTTGCTGTGTTGCGGTGTTCAGATTTGATTAGCATTATGCCAATTGCAAGATGGCTCCACACCCCTCCTCTCTCTCTGCCGCTACACATGAGCAGCCAGGGCCCAGCCTAAGGCAGCCTGACACTCGTCCTGAGTCATTAAAACATCACCTCAGTCTTAATTATAGCTTGTGTCAGTGAGCTTCCTCGGGCCCACTGCGCTCTTTGATCAAGGAGCTGATAGGCCCCTGCTCGTGTTGACCAGGAGTAAAGGAGCGTGACGCCAAGCCTCCGCTCACCTAGAGGAAATGAAACCTTGTTTTCTGCTGGTTGCATTGCTGGCTGGAAAGATGGATGGACAGAAGACTGCCTGTAGGGGAAGGAAGTGGGCTTGTAGGTGTATATATGCATGTGAATGTGTGCTTTGAAGCAAAGAGGTCAGCGTTTGTCATGGCCCTCAGGTCTGATTGGTCTGACCTGTAATATTTAGCAAGTGCTCCCTGTGTCCATCTCGGCATCACTATAGCTTTGCCTCCATGTAGAAGTGCCTGTTGTCCTCATTAAATTCAGCTGAAGCCCTAACATTAACCCAAACAGCCTGGGTGTTAAGAATATACATATCTCTTCAGCACATCATGTGTATATTGTTTTATTTTTGTCTCAATTTGTCAAGTTTGCATTTTAAAGAGAAGGACAGACTTGAAACGTGGTGATTTAAGCGTCATTTCCAACCCATTGCGCCAAAGATGTTTTTACCATCCTCATCTCTTCTATCTTCCTCTCAACTCTCCCCTCCTTTCCTCCCCCTCTCCCTCCTGCCACCTCTGCCTCTTTTGGCTCTGTTGGCTTTGATTGAAAACCAATGAGGCAACTAATATGTGGAAAGATAGAAATTTACTTGCTTTAAGTTCATGCGTCAGCCTTCTTCTTTGCTGTATGGGCCACGTTTAGCACAACAATATGGTAGAAGCAAAGACTGCCAAAGGAGCTGCTACATGATGGTACGCTTCATGCCCCATTTCCCACCAATACCCCCTGCCCCCGCCTTCTCTGTCTCTACCTTTTCCACTCTTTCAGGGCCATGGCTTTGGGACAGGTCCACCTGCAGGGGGTTTGAATTGAAATGCATTGATCTCTCGCTCACTGGAAACAAGCCTGTTCCCCTCACTTTTCCTTTTTTCTTTGTTACCATTTGAGCTCTCATGGTTGGAGCATGCATGAGTTTTTAAGCATTCCTCATGAATGTTTATACATTTTAAATGTGCTTTTAATTCATCAGATGGAAATTGTTCTTAATTGAGGCCTTTCTCTAAGCCTTAGTGCAGTTAAACACTTTTGTTGTTTTATAGGCAATTAACACTCACACAGGAAACAGTGATATTTTAAAACTCGGGTAGTTAATTAAATTCATCCCGAACCAGAAATCGAAATATGTATTTATCCTAAGCAAAAGTACTTTAATCTGTTTTGGCAGAAAGACTTAATCTGGAGCTGCTTGTTTAATTAATGCATAACATGTCAAAAACTATAAAAGTAATGTATAAACACTGTTTTTAAGTTTGCCCACAAGTTAGCAACCCATACAGCCAATGGCTCATATGCGCTAGACTGTGTTTTATGTAAAGGTTGATTTGTTTACAACCAGCATATAACACCACAGGAACCATAGACTTTCACATTCTCCAGTGTTTAAAATTCAGTCCCCCCTCAAAGAGTATGCATCAAAAGGCTTTTTTAGGGTAGTCATTTCTCCCCTCTCCTGCTCTCATTTGGCATCTTTCAGGGCACTGAGGCAGAAAATAAAGGAGAGGAAGACAGGCGCCTTCCCAGTCAATTTTGGTGTTTAGTTAAAAGGAAGGAAAGTGATTGCGCTGCTCGTTTTCTCCTCACTGACAGGCGATGAGCGGATGCCGATTAGTTATTGTATGATGATTTAGTGTCTGGTAAAGCTTTCCATTTAAATGCACCCAGTAGTTATTTTGCATAGTTCCCCTGCAATTTGCCTCAGCTCAGGAGACATTGGCCATCGTCTTGTCCTAATGCTGTGTAATTGTTGGAGGGCCACATCGCTGGGCACACACGTCAGACCGCCACGCTCTTTTAGGTCCCAACCATGACTTACTGAAATCGTTCCCGGCTCCCACCAACTGGAAAACCGACAAGCGTCTGTCACGCAGGACAACTTTAGTGGATTTAGGGTGTGGACTTTGTTGTGTGATGCCCATTTAGCAAAATTCTTCTTTTGAAAATAAAATAGAAGGGAAACGTCACTCAGAAAATCAAAACTGGAAGATTAGAGGAAGTGAAGACAGGTAGGGACGCACAGCAGACACATGATAGAATCGGCAGATCTGAGATTTTTACAGACAGGCAGAATATTATTGAGGACGATGTGTTGCTCAAAAAGGTTCTGTCATAGTATCAGGTGTTTTTTGACTTGTCATGTGTTCACTATTCTTGGGGATGTGAGTAATTTCTTTCTTTTGCCCTTTCCCACTCTCCTCGCTGCAGCCCACTTTTCCCCGCCTTCCCCTATGGTGAGGGGCTACGTAGGGAAAATTAAACCAAATAGAGGAGAAAAATGGAACATAGATTTTTTTTTTTTCTCTTTTTTTGTCTTCACTCAACTCCTGATGGTGTTTTCAGGTTTCTCCTTTTTCACGCATCATCCTCCCTTTTCTTCTCCCACGCCATATCTCGAGTTATCCTTTATCGCCTCGCACAATAGTCTCCCCATCCGCAGTATTGTTGTTTGATGAGGTCTCAGAAGGTCCTGGTTATTCATCAAGGGGAATAGAAATGTGTGAAATGGAGAGTGAGTGCATGTTTTTATGTTTTTCAGAGCCATGCTCCGGCTGACCTGTACCTAATGACCAAGAACCCAGAAAATTCTCCCAACGCCCCTGATGTACTGGAGATAGAGTTCAGAAACGGTTTGTGCTTGCAGCATGTGTCACCAGTTGATTTCTCTGTCAGTGTTCTTTTTTTCTTTTCTTTTTTTTAACCTTTCATGCCAAAACAGTTATGAGTTACGTTATGAAAGCTCGGGAACTGACGTTATTATTTTGATTTAATGGAAATTCATTCAAATAATTTTAATGTCCCTTATATGTGAGCATGATAACTAAATTAAATGATAAAAAATACATTTATGGCCGGGTTGGCTCAGTGGGTAGGCGCACATATATTTAGAGGTTTATGCCTCGACGCAGAGGTCCAGGGTTCGAGTCCGACCTGTGACGATTCCCTGCATGTCTTCCCCCTCTCTCTCCCCTTTCTCACTGTCCTGTCCGTTAAAGGTGGAAAAGCCCCAAAAATAATCTAAAAAAAAAAAAAAAAAATGGAAACATCTGGCTTATAACTGGTCTTACCAGTCATATTTTAAATTGATTTGGTATTTGTCTGTTGAATGCAACCTGGTCTCTTGAGCTTCATTTATATCATGCAAAATTTGCACTTAATTTGAAAACTGTCAGGACTTTCCCAGGCTTGGTTTCTAAAATCTGTCTCCATAAAAAACTAATTGGATGCAAATCTTTTGTTGTGTAATTGTGTGCACACACTGGAAAATAAGTTTCTTAGTGTGCATGATTTTTATTGAATTATATCAGTTCTGAACTTCTATAATGTATCAGTAAAAGGTAGTGTTTATCCTCACTCAGTGTCCACGGCCCTTCATGTTACTTAACATTGATGGTTATCGCCGCAGGGCTACAGCTCTCACGCTGACACGGTTGCACTTTATCACCATTCCTGACCACCCAGACTTATCCTTAACCCTTCACAGCATTACTTGGTCCAAAGCTGCCATGTTTGGCCCGGGGGCACACACACAGGCCGGAAGCATTAAGTCCAGCTAATACACCAAGCCCTGAGGGGCCAGAGAAACGCTCATTAGATATATTGCCATGAGGGCCATGCTGAATAGTGGAAAGTGTCACATGTTTGCGTAAAGAGAAAATGGCAAGAAACATCCATGCCTAGGGCAAATGGCACAGAGGTCTCTTCATCCCTGGTCACTGGTGGAGGCTGCAGAGCACTAACATCAATCGGCTGAGAGACACTAGCTCTTCTGATCACATGGGCTTGATGGGCAGCTTTATGAGCTAATATAGTAATATAAGGGAAGTTCAGAAGGTTGGCAGAAGATTTGGAGGGAATATTTGAGACCACTTAAGCTGATAAAAGTGCCTATTAAAATGCCATTTGGTAGTCAACATGTATCTGCACTGACATGGTGTCCAGAACATTTTCTTAGGGAAATGGGTAAAGTATTACCAGTTTCCCAAAGAAAATGTTTAACTATAAAACAAGTAGGTCGGTGTCAAGTCAGCTGGAGAAGAGATATGCTTTTGTAAAACAGCGATGCAGTAGTAAAGCCCAGTCTAGTTTCGCGGGTTCTTTGCAGGCCTGCGCTCCGTTTTCACACACATTCTCCGTGCCTTTATTGAGCACCCTATGACAAAAGCTGTTTTAGCTGTCCACACAAAGGCCCGAGCCTACTCCTCCCTGTGAGCACAAGATCAGCACAAGAATGTTTCATTTCATTCCCCCTCCCACCTTTTTATCCCTGCCTTTCTCACCAAAGTTTTCTCACTGATTAAAAAAGAATATTTAACGACAGGAACCTTTTCCCCCGTCAAACACTCCATTCCCCAATTCTCTCCCTTTTTTAAGAAAAAAAAATGTCATCCCTCCCTCCTTTCATGCCAAAGAAGTGGAGAGGAAAAAGAGACAGAGAGGAAAAATGTAAAGCAGTAATTTTTCCTACAACTGTGTCTGTGCTCCCATTGTCTGCACTGTTAGGCTGCGAAAAACTGAAGAAAAGGATCACGGAGAGAGAAAAAGACCCCCGAGTGAATGATAGAACCCGCATGATGGAGAGAGCGAGGAAAAAGAGAGCACAGGGACGAAATGCCAGCCCCTACACTCCCACGTTCAGACACTTAATTTATTTGAACTTTTAATCTAATTATTAGGTATCTGGGAGGGGGCACGGTTTTAATAATGCACCATCCACACTGCCCTCTCCTGCACAGGGAGGTACTTTTTCTTCCTCCATGGGAGCCACCACAATTCCCGCGATATGAGAATGAGCCATCAACAAAGCCCTTGTCTAAAAAAATGTGTCAAGTCCTTCACGTGTCATTCCTATGAAGGCTTTGTAAACGGTGGTTGAAAGGCAAATATAAGTGCTGCTCTTCTCTTCAAAGCTATGTGACTGACAACTGCAAGCATGCTAAAGTATGTATAGGACTGAGCACTGGATGGATGAGAGTGAATATCAGCAGATCTTTTCTCATTTCCTCTCCTTGTATTGTGTAGTCTGCAAATGGTTGTAATAAGTTTGAATAAGCAGGTCCATGACAGTGATTGATGTGTACTTGGTTTAAGTGGCTTTAGAGAGGAAGTGTGTGGAGTCAGTATGGGTGTTTTTTATTTTTTTCATGGAAAACGTGTGTGTGCATGTGTGTGTGTGCGTGTGTGTGTGTGTGTGTGTGTGTGTGTGTGTGTGCGCGTGTGTGTGTGTCTCATAGTAGTAGGAAGATGGGTGATGATGAATCTGAAAGTGGCTTTGTCTCCTGCACATGCGCATGAACTCACAAACACTCAGTGGCACAAAAAAAAAATCTCAGCGCTAAAGAGCGTATGGGTAACAAAGCTGCGTGTGTAATTGAATTAGGAAAAGGCCTGCCCACGATTTCACAGCTTTCAAATGAGCAGGGCCTTTGAATTTATTAGCCCTTCTCACCACCTCCTTTTGTAATGGTATTTACTTTTAGCTGACAACTATTGATTTTAGTGACTGTGATAATGAGCGCTTATCAGCAGATTTGATCACCCTTTTTTTTGTGTGACAATTTTGTCAGCTGTAATGAATCTTTCCATTAGTTTTTGAAAAACCATATCCCAAAACTAAAATTTAACTGTGTAAAGGTTACATTTGTACTCTTTTTTTATTTATTTATTTTTATTTATTTTTTTTGTTCTTTATGTGCTATGCGATCGATTCTCTGATCTTGGTGAAAATCGCTTTGGTCTTTGCTGCTACTACTACTACTTGAAGTATTTTCTCTCCACATCAGTTACCAATAAGGTGAAAGATATCGCATATCCAAAAATAATTTTGACTTAATGCATGATGCTGACAGCTATTCAAGTAATGCTCATTTTAGGAAATCATTATTTATTTATTTTTTTTCCTTTAGGAGTGCCTGTAAAGGTGACCAATGAGAAGGAAGGCACATCCAAGGATTCACCCCTGGAAATCTTCTCATACCTCAATGTGATTGGGTAAGCATTTTTCTAATGTCTATAAAGCATTTACTGAAAAGTCCTTTTTCCTTTCCCTATATGATTTGTTAGATATCAAGTGTAAGGAAGCCTCTCTATTAGATTAGTATGCATGTGTCCCCAGAGGTGGCGCATTTGTTACAGTGCCTTGCGAAAGTATTCGGCCCCCTTGAACGTTTCGACCTTTTGCCACATTTCAGGCCTCAAACATAAAGATATAAAACTGTAATTTTTTGTGAAGAATCAACAACAAGTGGGTCCCAATTATGAAGTGGAACGAAATTCATTGGCTATTTCAAACTTTTTTAACAAATAAAAAACTGAAAAAGTGGGCGTGCAAAATTATTCAGCCCCTTTACTTTCAGTGCAGCAAACTCTCTCCAGAAGTTCAGTGAGGATCTCTGAATGATCCAATGTTGACCTAAATGACTAATGATGATAAATAGAATCCAGCTGTGTGTAATCAAGTCTCCGGCTATAAATGCACCTGCTCTGTGATAGTCTCAGAGGTCCGTTAAAGCGCAGAGAGCATCATGAAGAACAAGGAACACACCAGGCAGGTCCGAGATACTGTTGTGGAGAAGTTTAAAGCGGGATTTGGATACAAAAAGATTTCCCAAGCTTTAAACATCCCAAGGAGCACTGTGCAAGCGATAATATTGAAATGGAAGGAGTATCAGACCACTACAAATCTGCGACACCGGCCCGTCCCTCTAAACTTTCAGCTCATACAAGGAGAAGACTGATCAGAGATGCAGCCAAGAGGCCCATGATCACTCTGGATGAACTGCAGAGATCTACAGATGAGGTGGGAGACTCTGTCCATAGGACAACAATCAGTCTATACTGCACAAATCTGGCCTTTATGGAAGAGTGGCAAGAAGAAAGCCATTTCTTAAAGATATCCATAAAAAGTGTCGCGTAAAGTTTGCCAAAAGCCACCTGGGAGACACACCAAACATGTGGAAGAAGGTGCTGTGGTCAGATGAAACCAAAATCGAACTTTTGGCAACAATGCAAAAGCGTTATGTTTGGCGTAAAAGCAACACAGCTCATCACCGGAACACACCATCCCCACTGTCAAACATGGTGGTGGCAGCAACATGGTTTGGGCCTGCGTTTTCTTCAGCAGGGACAGGGAAGATGGTTAAAATTGATGGGAAGATGGATGGAGCCAAATACAGGACCATTCTGGAAGAAAACCTGATGGAGTCTCCAAAAGACCTGAGACTGGGATGGAGATTTGTCTTCCAACAAGACAATGATCCAAAACATAAAGCAAAATCTACAATGGAATGGTTCACAAATAAACATATCCAGGTGTTAGAATGGCCAAGTCAAAGTCCAGACCTGAATCCAATCGAATCTGTGGAAAGAACTGAAAACCGCTGTTCACAAACGCTCTCCATCCAACCTCACTGAGCTCGAGCTCGTTTTGCAAGGAGGAATGGGCAAAATGTGTCTCCGTCTCGATGTGCAAAACTGATAGAGACATACCCCAAGCCACTTACAGCTGTAATCGCAACAAAGGTGGCGCTACAAAGTATTAACTGAAGGGGGCTGAATAATTTTGCACGCCAATATTTCAGTTTTTTATTTGTTTAAAAGGTATGAAATATCCAATAAATTTCGTTCCACTTCATGATTGTGTCCCACTTGTTGTTGATTCTTCACAAAAAATTACAGTTTTATATCTTTATGTTTGAGGCCTGAAATGTGGCAAAAGGTCGAAAAGTTCAAGGGGGCCGAATACTTTCGCAAGGCACTGTAAGTTCACCACCTCTGGAATGACGTTTGTCTGTCACTGCTGGCCTGGGATCAGATCCCACCAGAGCTTTCCCTCCTGTGTCTTTTCCACTCTTTCTCCCTCTCTGCTTTCCGACTGTCCGAATAACTGAAAAGTACTGAAGGTGACCTCCTACCGCTTTGAGCTTCGTGTTGCTTGTGATGATTTTTCTCAAGCTTGTTCATTACATGCATCACAAACTAGTTTGTAACATTTGTAAAAGAAATTAATGCCATGGATTTAATGTCCATTTTCAGGGGAAACTAAAATGTTTTTTCAGCTTTGTTATTCAAAATATAATATTGAAGGAGAGGATAATGAATGAAACAGACTGTGTGTAGAAGATGCCTCAGCTACTTCTAAGGCTGACTTTACCAATGATGCTCACAGGTCTGTGGAAAAATCACGAGGAGACATATTGTAACGAGGGTGTGAATTCTTTCCTGGCTGCTGTGTTTTTTTCTTTTTGCTCTTTATTAATTGGAATGTTTAATTTTGTATTGTTTATTAACAGATGATCATGTTTTTGACTAGCCTGACGATTAAAAATGTACGTAAAGGCTCTTTATGTGGGCTAATCTAATTCAAGGTAAAATTAATGTATGAGTGTGTGTCCACTTAATAGTTGCCTGGCTCTCCCTGTCTTTCTCGTAGTGGAAAGCATGGCGTTGGCCGGATTGACATCGTAGAGAACCGTTTCATCGGCATGAAGTCTAGAGGTAACAGATTAAAATGTATATCTGTTTTTATCAGTCCTTTTTATGACATCTTTTTCTATTTGTACCAAATTAGTCTGACAGGCTTCCTCACTCACACAAACCGTGATATACACTGTAAATGCAGGGAGATGGACATATTTGCACTTGCTCTGAAACACGTCTCAATATTTTAATTTTACATCCATTCAAAAGCTTTTCTTTCAATATGCAGGGCTTTCATGCAATTTGCAGTTATTTTATGTGAGTGCTTTTTGTCAGACTTTCTATTCCGCTTCCATAAAAGTGGGCTGAATGACAAAAACACTCTCCTCAAAGGAAATTTTTTTCTCTGGTTCACCTGAAATCATAGGCACTGAAGTTCTTTCCATTCTCTCATGCATGCTCACACGTACAGAAAACACACAAACTGCGAACAAGATAGCGGCACGCACGCTTCACTGGATACACACAAATACACAGTCGATCACATATGTGCACATGCAGTGTCACCAGGATGTTTTTGTCTCTTTATCTTTGGTATCAACAGGCAACTTGAAAAGCTCCTTTTGTTAGGTCTCTACATATGTTACCGTAGCTAACGTACAAGGACAGTGACCTGTCTAGGCCTTGTATGACTCACACACACACACACACACACACACACACACACACACACACACACACACACACACACACACACATGGAAACATACACACACCCCTTTTCCCCCATATGTGCTATGATTGGCAAATTGACTGACCAACAGACTTGTAGCTGTGGTGCAACTTGGCAGGTGGAAATTGGAAAATGGGAAGCCCACTTTTCTCTCCCCTCGACTGAACAAAAGATCAAAGCTTTTTCCTCCACTGAAGCAATAGAGAGAGGAAGAGAAGAGGTGGAGCACAAGGTGTCCAATTGGTTGAATAACTACCATCAAGTGTACATGTTGGTCTTCTCTGGACTGGCAGGTCGCGTTAGCACAATAGATGATGGGAGGGACTGAATGGGCACATGTCATACCTATTTTTGTTGGGTCATATTTATTTGTGTGGGGTCAGGGAGGCGTGGGGGATTGAAATGGTTTGTCAATAATGTTGTCACTGTGCTACAAAACATTCAACAGCCTGTATGCCAGACTAACATTTCCCACCTGTCACAGTGCTGTCAAGCCTCTGACCCGAGCACTGGATGTGGCGTTAGCTGAGGTGCACCTATGAAAAGCAGTTGGAAATGGCTATATCTTTCGATAATGAATAGACTGCCTCATGTCCATTCCTTGCTGCTGTCAAACTCTAAGACAGAGGCACTAAAACAATTCTCACAAGTTTCAGAAGCATTTTTTTTATGTATTTATTGGAATTATGTATACAGAAATGTCCCTCCACTAAATAGCAAAGTGTTTCTATGGTAAAAAATATACTCCTATCCATCTTAAGACATTTATCTGCTTTTATTTGCATGTGTTGCCTGTTTATGCTGCACAGTTTGCCCAAAGGGTTAAAGATCAGCACAGGAAGAATTAATTCCTGACCTAAACCCCTTCATGCCTGCAGCATGGTTAGCATACCTGCAGGAACCGTATAAAAGATTAAAACCTCGAAAACCACTGGGGGTGTTGTCTCTTTAAGCTTAACTAAACTGCCACTGTTGGAGCTTACCCAGATAGCGTTTCATTGTTTGCTCCTCTCTGATAAGCTAACTCTCTTTTGGAGTACTTAAGCCAAGTTGTGTTGGAGGGCAGTTTTAACTTATTTATCTGATAGAGCCAGCGGAAATGTCCCTATGTGCCCTCTGTGGCCCTGGATCACCAAAAAGCCACAAGCCATTCTAGCTCAGGTGGCAGCCTTTTGAGGCTTTAAACAATTAGCAGCATTGCTAAGCTCCATTTTTGGCCGCAAGCACAAAGTAAGTGCTTCTCCATTTTCAGATCAGGAACGGTGCTGGAGTATTTAGGGTCGTACAGATTTGAGCTCCACTGCTGCATCTGTTAAATCTCAGAAAAGAGTTTGGGAGTTAGAACACCAAGCACATTGTGGAATTTGGCACCCTAGTGTTGGCTTTAGCGAAGGATACATTGGGCAGTTTGGTACCATAGCTTAAATTAAAAAAAACTGAGTATCATTCAAATTGACACATTGTGTGAGGAACCATGTATTGGATGGGGAAACAACACTCAGTTTTTCACAATTTCAGCTCACACAAAAATGTCACTGATAAAGCTCCTATTTCCGTTGTCAAATCTGTCTGGTAGCATTTTCCCTGCCCTCCTTTTGTTTTAGCTGGCATTTGAGTGACAGCTTCACTTCTCCTGTGATCTACCTCATCTTTTCTCCCCTCACCCCTCCCTCTCTGTCCAGAGGGGGTAAATTGCAGGGTAGGCAGAGCCCTGGTCCAGTCTCCAGGCTGGCAGGGGCCTCCTACCCTGTCATTTACCCAGGACAGGCTCATCCATGTTTTGTGAGCACTGTCTGTCAGACGGCTGATGGCTAATAGAGCTGTTTGCTTGTAGGTAGTTCAGATGAACAGGGCTTGTAGTTTATGTTCCTATGAATGGCCTCTGATGAGGATGATGAAAGTTGTGATAAAATTAAGGGATGTATTGGAAACAATTGTGTACTATCTCAGTATTGTTTACCACAATTACTATCATTTGGGTCTCAAAAATGTGGCAGACTATATTAAACCATGAGAATGACGAGATATTAATGTTGAGTATTTGACATAGACATTATACAAGGTGGTAACGGTGCCTATTGCTCTGTTAATTCCTGTTCAAAAAACTTGCTTGTTTGCTGTTGTGCAAATATTCATTATTCTTTTTTACTGTGTTTTTCAGGGATATATGAAACCCCAGGAGGCACAATTCTGTTGAAGGCCCATTTAGACATTGAGACCTTTACCATGGACAAAGAAGTACGTCGGATCAAACAGGGACTGGGTATCAAGTTCTCTGAACTCGTCTACAATGGTAAATCCCTAAAATACATAATATTTATGAGATTGTCTTTCACTCCCTTTGAATTCTAAGCATATTTCTTAGTCATATTTTAAAGCCAGACATATCATATATTGAATTAAGGTAATTCTACTTAGAAGTACTGTGATTTAACATTACAGATTACATCGGTGTGTATCCATCACAAAAAATTGAGGGATCTGTATCAAGATTGTTTATGTTATGTGATTATATACAAGAAATAAATTGTTTTCTGATTTGTTTTAAAAACCCCAATAATCACTATCAGTCTCAAAAATCCAGTATGAGTCAGGTGTGTGTGTGTGTGTGTGTGTGTGTGTGTGTGTGTGTGTGTGTGTGTGTGTGTGTGTGTGTGTGTGTGTGTGTGTGTGTGTGTGTGTGTGTGTGTGTGTGTGTGTGTGTGTGTGTGTGTTGCTTTTCTTGGCTCAGGTGTCTTAATCATCCCTTCTGCTCAGTCTCCAGTCCCCTGCACCTTCATCCACATAATAGGATCAGTGCCATTAGAGACTGACTACTAGGCCATTTCAGTTATACCCTCCAGAGACAGGAAGCAAACACACACAAAGGTGCTACTTTCAGTATAAGCAGTGCAGAGATTAAACCTATTGTGAGTTTAAATCATTAATAACTGCAGATAGATAGCAGACGGCTGGCAGTGGGGCTTATGTTAACAATCCACCTGTCCTGCATTTGTCTTGCATTAATACGTCAGTATTTACCCAAATAAGTTTTCATGAGATAATTTGCAGCAATTAGGCATAGTGCATTACAGATGCAGCAAGAATGTGTGTGGAAAGTTAGCCACATGCATATCAGTGGTCAATTAATCATTAATTAATTATTTTTTTAATGTAAAAGTAAATGTTGAGAACCTATTAATGGTTTATGTAATTTAGTAAAATAAAAGCACCAAAAATTTGCAACAAACCTCAATGCAAGCCAGGAAAAGTAAGCAAATATCTGCTTACTTTTCCTAGTTTCATGTCATTGTAAAATTTTAACTGTTGATAATTTAAAGTGAGCAGTTTAAAAAAATCACTTTAGGATAAAAGGTATTGGTCATTATTCTTTGAAATAAATAGACCAAATGATGATTGATAATGAAATTATTACTAAAATATCCCCAAATAACCACCAAACAAAGACACTCGCTTGTCATGTTGGACACCTTGTGCTAATCCAGAGGCAATGAAAGCAGGGAAGGATTGTGTTTTTGAACATGGCCAGACGATGAGGTGGAGGTCAGCCGCTGATGAGAGAAGGACCCCTGCTGAGTGGGGCGTGTCTGACCTCTGAACATACACACACACACCCCTCGCCCATCTGTCTCAGAGATTGATGGGCCAGGTCAGCAAAATGGGACAAAAGAAAGGGGTGTATGAACTTCACCTGGAACAGAAATGAGACCAAAGCACAGAGAGTTTTAGCTCATGAAAGAGGGAAGTGTGGGCATCACACACACCCCTGTGCACCCTGCTGCTAATAGAGGATATGCAGAGGAGGAGCCTCTTTCTCCATTTGTCCATCTTGTATAATGTTGATTACATTAATATTAATGCATGTAAATAAATGATACATACACACACACACACACACACATGAACAAAATAACCTAAATGCTTGTTTTTAAACAAACCTTTACATCCATACTTTATGGTAATATGTTACGGTTTCTTTTCTCGCCTTAGGTTTCTGGTACAGTCCGGAGTGTGATTTTGTGCGACACTGCATAGCCAAGTCACAGGATAATGTCGAGGGCAAAGTGCAGCTGTCTGTCTTCAAGGGACAGGTCTACATCCTGGGACGAGAGTCATCCAAGTCCCTTTACAATGAAGAGTTGGTCAGGTAAGTGAGGGCAGAATGTGTGTGTGTGTGTGTGTGTGTGTGTGTGTGTGTGTGTGTGTGTGTGTGTGTGTGTGTGTGTGTGTGTGTGTGTGTGTGTGTGTGTGTGTGTGTGTGTGTGTGTGTGTGTGTGTGTGTGTGTGTGTGTGTGTGTGTATATATGTGTGGCTGTGCTTATAAAACAGAAGAAGCCATGTGTCAGTGAATCAAAGTGTGTGCTTGTTCTGACTTGACAGCTGTGTTTGGCTGCTCTGGGCACAGTGCAGCTATTCCCCATGTTCACCAGCTAGCCTGTTGTTAGGTCAGCTCGCCCAAGTTCTCTTATGACCTCTACATTAACATATTAAACCGACCCTGGCTCACAAAGACATCAGAGAAGACGTGTCAAGCTCAGTACCTGGAGGGCACACCCGACCCCAACCCCTCCTCCTGCACCCCTGTGGCCTCTTAGCCGCGGTAACAGTGGGTTTGTTCAGGAGGCTGACCTCTGATGCCCTCTGGATAGGCTCAGCACTGACCAAAGTGAAACCCCTCCATATGTCTCTCCATCTCCACTTCAGTCACACACACCAGTTGTACCCTAGAGTCAGAGAGCTAATGGCGTTTTCAGCCAGAGGAGAGAGGTGATTTTACTGGGCTTTTAAGAGCAAAGTACCTAGCGGTCATGCTATTTAAGCAGGTCGGAAAGAGGCAGACAAGGAACCATGTCTCACACAGTCAGCCATTTAATGTCTTAGGCTGGTTTGGCAAGTGAAAAAAAAAAAGCCAGAAAAAAACTATCTCAGTATTTCCTCTACGGTACTCTCATTCAGCCTGCTTAAGCCATATTGTAAACTGCTGAGTCACAAATTACGACTCATCCATCTTTCAACCAGTCAGTTGTTGAGAAACTCTCACTGATGAAGGCTTGTCTTCTCAGTTCAACACCTGACCTCATACAGACACATATTTCTTATCTGAGGCGACACAAATATGACAGAGGTGTTGTGTTGCAGCATCACAACGTCCTCAAGGCCCCTGACAGATTGGCGCAGTGGTTCCTCATAAGGGAGCATAGCAAATGGAACCAATCGAAAACCATCACACATCAGTCTCAAATGTAGTCATTTACAGTAACAGTAAGTTTATACCATGCTAATGGAGAATACTCTGTGACTGGAGAGTGGGTATTTTCAAATAACTACACAATTTTTATATAGACTCCCCTAATTAACCCACATAGCCATACATACATGCAGATTATTTACTCAATTATTTGATTAATAATTTTTACTAAAGAATATAAGAAAATTGTGGCAAATGCCCATTAACATTGAACAGGGTCCAACATGGTACAAGATACAAAAAAACATCAAATCCTTACATTTAAAATGCTGGAACCACCTAATCTTTTTTTGAATAGATTGATAGATTATATGTAATATTTTCTGTTTAATTTTCTGTTGATTATTATAAATCGACTAATTGTTTCAGCTCTACATGCATACACCGTACTCAACCATGAGATGACTTTTCCTACTTGTTGGAGCAGTAAAGTAACTTTTATTAAAAACTGTTGTTCCAGTTGGAGCCTGATCTGATAATGGTTCACTTTAATCCAATATTAATATTTAAGTATAGAAAAAAAATCCACAACGTGACATAATCCATTTGTTTTGAAAGACATTTACAGACATATACAGAGATTTACTCGACGCCACCGGCCCGGGTTCGACTCCGACCTGCTTCCCTTTGCTGTGTGTTATTCCCCCCTCTCTCTCCCCTTTCATTTCTGCGGCTGTCCTGTCAATAAAGGCCTAAAAATGCCCCCCATCCCCCCAAATAAATCTTTAAAGGGGGATATTGTGGATTAATAAAACTTCTACAGTGCCTGTGTATACATACTGTACATGCATGTACTGTACCTGACAGTGATACACCTGCAAATTGCACTCACTCACTCACTCACTCACTCTCTCACACACACACACACACAACACACACACACACACACACACACACACACACACACACACACAAACGTATTTGCCACTACATGACGACCTGCCACAATCGCACACACACAGACAGACCAGATTAGGCATGAAACCCCCGCTGACATCCTGTTGGCTCTCCACGGGCAACAGTAAACGGCGTCATTAACACAGTGGTAATACAGCCCGTCACCGCACCCATCTGAGACAGAAATGTCACCCTCTTCGCTGTCCGCTGGCTCCACTCTCAATTAGACTGCAGGGTTTCTTAAAGAAATACACAAAATATCACATCCTTGCACGCACACACACACATATATTCTTTGAAGCCACTCACTCATAATGGTGTTCAGGTGCCGGGTAGGGAGCCTTGTATTGAGAGTTGATGATTTAGTTGTCGGTCTTTCTTTTTATAGTGTTTATCCTATCATTTGTTGGCAATTTCCTCTCTTGCTAAGTGCTTTTGAAGAATGAGTGCAAGCTGTACATAGGGAGTTGGGGGTGTCGTTGGGAGGAGAGGACTCGGTGAGGGAGTGTATTAAGCACGGCAGGTAGAAACTGCTGTAATTACACAGCACACAGACACTCTTTGTGAGACATTCACACAGACGAGATGACGGCCTAAACAACATAGATCACGCAGTGGCACAAGTTATAGATTTACGTTTTTTTTTTAACCAGAAGTGGATAAACTGGAAGACAGAAAAATCAGATCAGAAAATTCTCTTGACTCTTAGCTCAGAGTTGATATGATAGGATTGTTTCAAAATGGGATATGTTCATTTGTTGTTTTCATTCTGCAATATATATTCTGTTATTAAGGACAAAAAAATGCTAAAGAGGAGCATTCAAAAGAAAAATCGATCAGGACATTATTTCAAAAGAGCAGATTATCAATGATCCAATTATCCCAGTAGTTGAGACCCCATGTCTTGTATGTTTACTGCAATGATACCAAACATTTCAATAATTTTGTTAGCAGAATATCCCCTTTTACCTTCAGTTCTTTGTTGCTCCCGAGCTATGTTTTCCTCCAACCTCGAATTTCAAGATTGTTGTTGACTCAACTGCCTGTTTCTTGACTCACTCCAGCATGGACGTGCAGGGAGACTACGACCCATGTGATGCCTCTGGATTCATCAGGATTAACGCTGTCAGGTTAGTCATTCCCAACAGCTGTACAAAACGCTTAAAACGTGTCTATTACAATGACTCGTTCCACACTCATAGCCCTTATACCTACACTTTAAACTCCCATCGTATTCTTTGTCCTTCTTGTTCTCCTCTACAGATTAAGGGAACACCATCGTTTGCAGGGTCTCTCCGGCACCAACTCTGCCAAGAAGTAACTTGCAGTCCTGTGAACCATCTTTCTTTCTTTCTTCCCTCCTCTCTTTATGCCATGTCTTAAGCAGTAGTAGGTTTAGACTACCTTTTGCCTTACTCTTTTCTGGTAATTATATTCAAGGTATCTAGCACATTAGCAAGCAGTCTCTTACCTGTAAAATGGTGACAATTCTTCAGTGGTGAAGAGTGGAGTAAGAAAAATCTACAAAATGTAACTTCATGCCAGTAAAATAGTTTGAAACAGGTGAAGAGATGATTGTTAGCTATATTGTGGGTGAGGATTAGTATGCATTTCTAAGTATTGTATTCACTGAGTTTGTCTTTGCATTAGTAGGTCAGCCATTGAACACAAATATTTAAACTAGGATCTCTTTGTTTCAAAAATAAAATGGGAGTGAATTGTGTTTTTTCGTCCTCGGCTCTTTTCTTTATTCATTACAGAAATGAATGAGCATTTATCATCAGTTCACATGCAAAGACTGTGAAGATACACATCAGCCCTTGTCAGTTTGAACATGTTAGTGATTAATAGTTTGTCTTTGGCAGACAGCCTACTTATTAGCACCTGCCTGTTTAACTCTTGGAGCTGTACAGTCACTGCCCCGTGAAGATTTCAGGGCAGTGAGGACACTGGATCATATTTACAATATGTAGATGAAGCGGTAGCAGTGCACGGGTTTGGCACAGGCAAAAACGAACATGGTGGCTCGCTGATAGCCACTGGAGCAGAAGTGATGAAGCCATTTCTGAGCTCAAATGGCACAAGTCAGATGGAAAGAAAACCAATTGGCCACATACGTATATTTTCCTGCACTGCATGGGGTCTCCAGGCTTAGAGGACAGAGGGGGAACCATTTTAAAGAGTATTGTAGTTCATTATTACCATTTTTTTTAAATAGATCAACCTGGTATGGATGAGCATAGTGCTCTGTTAAATCACTCGCATATTGTCCTGAATTAAAAACATTTGTCAATATCAGGAAATATGTGACCATAAAGATGCACTTTAGGCTTTAATGCACACTAACAAAGCAACAAAATCGTTTTAACCTTGGATTTTAAAATTGATCACAATTACAACAAGGCTACACAAATAAGTGATGAATGATGTATAGCGATTAGAAAGTGTGTCAGCTTTGAAAGACGTCTTGACAATCAGCATTTTTGTTCTTAAAAGTAACCAACGATGCAACAACCAAAGAGCTCAAATTCGAGATGCAGAATTGACATGTTTATCAGTCACAAAAAACTACAAAATCATTTTAAGTGGCAGGGCACACAGTCTCAAAAGTCATGACCAGTGAAATTAGATTAATGTAAACAAACAAGCTATACCTTGTTGATAAGTGAGCTTTAGGGTTGCTGGTAGGCAGATTTTGTTACTTTTGGACAGAGCCAGGCTAGCTCGGTTCCCCTGTTTTCAGTCTTTATGCTAAACAAGGCTAATGGACCCCTGGCTTCATATTTAAGTACAGACATGAGAGTGGTATTGATCTTTTTGTCAAACTCTGCACGGGAGAACAAAATATCAAACTACTCCTTTAAGTTAAAATCATATTAATGTCCATGTTGTAAGAGCCATGAGTTCCTGTGCAGGATATATATAAAGAATATGAGCCATCTTTTACACTGTGGTGCAAACACTGCTTCATCATGACGGTTAGTTATTTAGAGATTAATGCCACAATAATTAGAGTTTTTTTTCTGAAGACTTAAAGAAAGTCAGACCTTCACAGAAAGTTTTGAAGATGTAGTTTTCACCTTCTTGATCCCTCAAACAAATGGAGACTTTTCTTGTCAATCTCATTGCAGAGTTCAGTGTATCTACAACGGCAATTTCAGAGACAATGTGGCTGTATTTTACGTTTGTATATTGTTAAATATTAAAAATATTTTCCCTACACTATGATCCATACTGCATCACCCTTCAGTCTGTAGGACACAGCAGCTGTTTGTGCGTGCACCACTGCCCGATCCCCACCACTGAAAGATGTCAGTTCTGTATTGAAGTGCTGGGTACGGTGTGGGCCTCAAGGTGGAGTCCACAGGCACTGGAGACCCCCCGCCAGGTCTAATGGGCAATGAGGGATCCTCGGACCCTTTCAGTCCCACAAGAGCCCCTCAGCCCCCGCTCAATTACACGGCAGGCGTCTCAGTCTTTGCCTGGTCAATTACCAGCCAGCCCCTGCATTTACTGTCGTGCACACACAGGTTGCAAGATAATCAGTGTCCAAAATTGCCCGGTTAGAATGAAGCGCTGGATGGAGACGTATTAAGATTAGTCAGTCAAGCTGAAGGGGAGGTAGGAGGGATGGGGACAGTTATCAATCTCAATCTGGCTTCAGTGGTTGCAGGGGGGATGATCATGGTGACCTTTCAACTTTTGTTTCTGGAAAGATATGATCCCGAGAAATCTTTACTGATGTGATAGCTGTCTTGCATAATGTGTGTGTTTTGTTTTAGGAATAGAAAATGGTGTCTGTATGTGAGGTCCCCTTTGGGCTGGGTTTTATTTAAGCACAAACTTCTCTAATAAACAATCCTGGCTGTGCATGTATCTGCGCGCCTGGACACACATCCACTTACCCACTCATCTACCACGTCTCATGTTCCATCCACCTTCCCCTCCCTCCTACCTGTCTACCCAGCCAGCCAGGTATGAAAACTAGCTGACACCTGACCAAGGGAATTAATCATCCTTGACCCTGGACCAATTACCCCTCATTACCCACTCTGTGTCCACCTCTCAGGGGAGAGCCGTGTAACAATAGCGCAACATGAAAGTTGGCGGCGTCGCAGGACCGAGCCCTAATGGACACTCCTGTGCGACCGTGTCTCCTCAGGAGTCCAGGTCGACTAACCTTCAAGTCCTTGTTACTCCCCAACAGCACACCTACAAAGGAGGCTATTGTTTAGGATCAGGGTCTATGACCTCTTGAGATGAAGTGCAGAGGGCCGCTGGCGGTGAGAGGGCAGCCATGCTGGAAATGGAAAATTCAAGGTTTAAGAGAACAAAAATGTGTAGAAACACTTGATTTTAAGAGGTTTGTTGCCACTTTCTAATAAGACACCCTTTCATAAATGGTTTATGTGTTGGAAGTAATAGCTTAGTTTGGTAATAATGCTGTTAGAAATGTTGTTAATCAATGCACCTGGGTTTCTCACTTCCTCAGAAGTCTTCAAGTCTGCAGCTCTAAATGTTAAGTCATTAATAAAGGGTTTACACTGATTCATCCAGACAGCAGCTGTAGATGTTAAGAAAGTTTTATCAGTACATGGATTGTGGTCTGGATTCTTCACAGGCCTCTTCTGGGAGTTCAGCATATACAATTTTTACAACCTGACAACCCAAAATGTGTCTTTATTAATGCTAATAATTACTTACTGTTGGGTAAATACCTCTTAACTGTAATTTTCCCTTTGGGGCTTGCCAGTTTACTATCGGCTTTAAATCACTATTACAAACACACTACTGTAGGAAGTATGGGTTTCATTTGTTTTTTGTTATCTTTGCATTTTAATAAGTTAGCTTCTTTGTGATTTAATTCATTTTCATTTAGCTTTCTTAGCACATATAGTACAAACTCAAAAATCAGCAACAGTGGTATTCATTTGTTGGGACAAAAAGAAAGAATTACCTGAACAAAGCACATCAGAATATTTTGTTGTCATTCAATCTGTGCTCTTCAGCTACCTGTCTGTGTGGAAAAAGGCTCCCATGTTCACTGACCTCTCCTCTTTAAACACAATAAGACAAGAACAATGACCATGGGGGGGTGGGGCTGGGGGGGGGGGTTGTGTAACCCGAGTCCAGTGTGCTGTATTTGGGCTCTATTGTAATGTCAGTCCCCTGTCTCCAGATTTCCACTTTTTTATTCAGAAAATTCAAACCTACTACTTCAACGTATTCTAAATCTCACTGAAGTATCTGATCACTCGATTTTTTTTTTTTCTGTTCATGGCTTCCTTGTTTTATTTTATTTTTTTTACTTTTACCACCATCACATCATATTTTATTGGAGTGATATCTCAATAAACTGTCAATTGCTCAGTTTTTCTGAACATTTCACTTAATGCTTAATGCTTTACTTAGCAGGTAAGGGGTTAATAGACTGGTCCCCTGTGGTTTGTGCAAAAAGCTAATGGGCCTGGCAAAGATGATGAGGTCACTCTCACTGCTAAGAAATGGCGAGCAATTTACAGGCCAGGATACCATGCCAATAGTGTTGGCTTACTATTCATAAATTATTTATATTTATACTTTTTATATCAATGGGTAGCCATATGGAGTTGGATAAATGGTAATGATCAATATGATGATGATTATATTTTCTGAACTAAAATATAAAAGTGTGAAGGATGTGAGGCTGATTAAACAAACTTGTCTTAATGTGGTAGCTGACGAAATTAGGTTAATTAATTTAATTAAAGTTAATTAATACTGTGTCTCCGATCACTGTGTGGGTATGAATGCCATTGATGTAGTTGAACAGATCTGATTTGTCCTAATACCTGAAATGTCCACTTCATTCATATTCTTGAAACCTGATCTCCTGCTACAACATGACGAGACCATCTGTGAGGAACCATCCAAATAAAGCAGGATATGCTTTGCCTTCCAGGCTAGCTAATATCCATGGATCCTGTGAGTGCAGTGTATTTCCTTGATGTCGAAGCCTATTTTCTGGTGTCAAAGGACACCCATACACTTATGTCCTTAAGATCTATAGACAGATGGGACCATTACGGTCAAAGCCCCTGGCTTTGTTGGGCCTGAGCCGGTGATGAAATATTGATGGAAAAATAGAAATATTTTGCCTGCTGCTCAATGTTGCCTAACTAAAAGGGTTAATGAGTGTGAGGACTTCCAGTCTCCTGTTACAACCAAATGTAGCTTAACCACCCACTAACATTGACTAGACCGGAGACTGCAGGCTCTATGGGGCTAACAGGAATCGATAACCTTTTTCAATGCTGGATTAAGTTACCTAGTTATAATTTAGTAGTTGTAGTAGTAGTAGAATAGTTCTCTAGTAGCTGAATTTGTGTTTATGTTAAGTTGTAGGTTGCTAATTGTTTCGTAATGTCCATCTTTCAATTATCGGAAGAATTTTACATTTTGGGAAATATGCTAATTTGCTTTCTTACTGGGAGTTAGATGAGCAGTTTGATGCCACACTCATGTTTGTATGGTAAATATGAAGCAACTGCCAGTAACCTGTTAGCTTATTTTAGCACAAAGCATATATATCTATGAGCATAAATACTGGAAACGGGGAAACGGCTAGCGCCTGCTCGTTCCAAAGGTTACACAATCCTCCTACCTGCACCTCACAAGCTCTAGCTTCAAATTAAGCTTTAATTATTTCTACATCACTTCATAGCTTTTCTCATATCAAAGAACACTTACTGAACATGTAGCTTATGTTCACTTTTACACACAATTTTTTTTAGCGCACTCACCACATAGTAAAAACTCTAATGTAATGAAAATGCTTTTCATTATTTGGACTTAGTCAGCAGTAACCCTGTGAACTTCAGTATACAGTGTATGGCTGGCTGTGATCCAGATCTATGTGGCTGGTTAAACACCAGTGTCAATCTGCTACTTGTCTACAGACAGATCCTTTGCCAGCTGTTTAGACCTGTTGAGCATGGCATTGAACTGCCTGTTCCTTTTTTATGCATTGCATAAGATTTTTGCATGCAGGGTGTATTTTCAAACTCTATTGAGTCCTCCGTCTGTATGCATCTTTGAAGCTGGAGTAAAAAAATAACTTGTGTCACACTTTTATTAAATCAAAGCTAAATGTGAATGTGAGCATACTAACAAGCTCACAATGGCAATGCTAACATGCTTATGATAAGCAGGTATGTTTCCCATTTTAGTTTAGCGTGTTAGCATGCTAACATTTGCTAAGAAACACTAAACACAAGTACAGCTGAGGCTGATGCGAATGTCATTAACCTCGCTGGTATTTTCTCGGAAACCAAAGTATCGGACAAATTAAAATTTGGACCTGTTGGTGGCACTAGAAAAAATACAGGGGATACCAACGTCAGTATTCATCCTCTGGGGACCATGAATGTCTATACAAAAAGTGACCAAAGTCAACAGAGCCACTGTGCTACTAGCATGGCTACAAACCAACTTCACTATTACACCCTCCTCCACTTCCCAGATCCTCTGGGGCAGCAGCAGTAATGCAGCATGCTGATCTCAAATCAATAGATGTATCTTCCTCGTTTGGAAGGGACTTGGGTTCTGCCTATCCCCTTTCCCTCCTCTCCCGGGGGTCTACTAGTGGGGTTTGTTTGCTGGCACACACGGTTTTATGTTCTTCGATCTGTTGGTCTGAGGAGATGAATGGATGAGGGGCCTATCAGGTTCAAGGTGGCTATCCTGGTAGCTTTGTCTGCCCCACTTTCTGTGAATCCCTTGGATGATCTAAATGTTTAATGGCGCTGGTTATTTGGTTGTTATGGCGTGTTATGATGGATGGTAATGCAATGTAGGTTTTTTCCGATGGTGCCTGAATTACACCACAGGCTGTTTGGGTTGGGTGTTTAACTGGTCTTCATGAGCCTAGCAAATATATTTAAAAAATATAGTTAATGCTAAAGGATTTTCTTTTTTTAATCAAATGTGTATTGCTTTTACTACATCATTTAAACATACACACTGTTTAGGGGCAGCAGGACGATTTGGTATAACCACATCTTGTACTGTATATTGTGTGTGCCCACACCAAACAGTGTGCCCCCAATTTCCCCAATGACCATTTCTGCCCTGGCAGTGTTTCTTAGCCACCTTAAATAAGATAGAGTGGAAGTTACTTTTGTCGTTCGCTCAAAAATCACAATCATAAGTTCATAAAGTCTTAGTGAAGAAAAAGGTCATTTTAAGACATTTTAATAAAGCCTTTAATGCATCACAGTGGTACCAATTTTAGTTTTTGTGTCCTTTGAGTCACAACATAGCAACAAATAAAGCTGACCAAGATCTGTGGTCTTTTGTTTGTATGAAAAGAGGAAGGCTTGTTTTGCTTAATGGGACTCACTTGTGGATGTATTGCCACCTTAAAGCTGTTCCAGCCGTAGACTTTGGTTGAGCATTACATGCCGCTTTGCACCTCAGTGAGTATGAACGACACAGCAGTAGGTAAGGGTTTTATCTGAAAGTAGATTCAACACCAACAGAGTACATCAAAGATAGATTCCACTTTTATAATGCCTCAGACCCCCGTAAGCTGTGGGTTAAAAGTGCTGAAAAGAATCACAACCACTGCTTTCCTTTGGATGAATAAAAAAAAACACTGTCCATCTCTGCAGCTCTGTCTGTTGTTGTGCATACCTAGTGTTTGGATTTGAACAGCTCCTTTTGTCATCCTTAGGGAACTCTTTTCAGTGACTTGTTGTGTGGTTGAAGCAGAAGAGTTACCTGCAAAACACTCTTTGTCAGCTCACCGTGCTGAGAGCTCACAAACAAGACCATTTACCTATTATTCCCTCTCAGTTGCAGATACACACAGCAAAGCGAATGTTTATCAAGAAAAATGGGCGACTGTGAAAGGAGGAAAATAGGACAGGTGACGAGAGGGACTGACAGAGAGAAGGAAGAGGAGGGGGGGTTATTGGAGCCAGGGAGGGGTCATGGTGTCCCGGTGGAAAGAAATAGTGGAAAACATCCGTAATTTTCACCGCGGGATCCCATGTAATTGAGTGATTTTAAATACAGATACAGAGCTGAATCAAAGCAAAGTGGCTTGTGGCGGAGGAGGAGGCTGCAAAGTAAAATTGAAGAGAGGTAAAAACCAGGAGGTAGAAGTGTATATTTCCTATTATTGAACAAAGCTGGTCTGTTTATCCTTTTCATCTGTCAATCTTCTCTCACAAGACAGGATGTTACATGTCAGAGTTTTTGTTTGTTACTCTTTCACTCCTGATTATACTTTTCTTCCTGTTCTCTTTATTTACTCTTTTAAACGTATTTGATTTAATTTATTTTGCAGTAAATCCACTTTTTATTTTTCCTCTCTTTTGTTTTGTTATTTCAGTCTGTGGTTGCCTGATGCTGTTTATAGATCCATGGAATTTACCTTTACACTTTGGTTTTTACATTTCATATATTTATTTTTTTATTCCACTGACAGATCCAAACTGAGTTAGCAACATTTCTACGTGTATATTCCTGAATCAGGGCAAAAGTTCTGACCACACATTTAAATAAAAACAAACTTAACAAAAACATAATTTAACTGCCGCTGATCATTTGCCTTAAGTGATGTCACTTGAGTCAGCGTCGGGGCTGAAGACTACAAGTCTGGAAATGAAGACTACAAGTCTGGAAATGAAACACATCTGAAGGTGAAAGAAGTAAGCTAAACAGACCTCTGTCCCCTCCTTAAGGCTACATTATTCGCTAGGGATAACACACCTCAATCTCCATCCAAGCTGTCGGCGCTCAAGTTGCATTGTGGGTAATGTAGGCACCAGTTTTTGACGAGGAAAAAGAAGGTTTGGAATAAAAAAGATGATATTTCTTGTTCTGTTGCATCAATTTTGATTAGATTTTTTTTTTTTACTGTCCACCGTGAGTCCAACAATGTTAAGTGGCCATAGAAGTCTAGACTACCAGAAAAATGTAAGAATAGATCACAGAATTAAACAGTAAAATACAAAATAGGCTACTTAGGATGATACAAAAAATAAAACCGAAACAGATTAAAAACATAGTTAAAAAAGGGCTTAAAAGTGAGTTTTTAGAAATTATTTAAATGATTGATTTGGCTTGTATTTTGTCCAATGTGTTTTTCAAATATATCAAGTATGAATATGTTAGAGCCACTACATTTGTATTCACTGCTTCCCTCTGCATGAACAATTTGTTCATGAATGAAAGCTGTGCAGGGATACTTCAAAGGTCTCTGGATGAAACACTATCCGTTTCTTGTATCCTGCCTTTAGAAATGTACGCCCATAGCAGAACCGTGGCAATTATAAAGCAATTACAGTTTCATATGGCCTGTTCTTTTAAAATTGAGGAAGAGAAAGGAGGAGGTAAAAGCTCAGTAGTTAAAAGGAGTAAGTGTGCCAATATTGATGTTTCTTTTTTCTAAATGCTCGGTTGTCCAGCTAGTCATGTATTCCACTTGCCTGACCACAAAACATCACATTTTCTTATACACTTCATTGAAATGAAAAGAAAAGTGGATCAATTACTCAGCACACATTGATGATTTCTTTAACTTTTTATCCTTTAGAGACCAAATGCTTTCCTAAAGAGACACACTCTGTTGACGACAGTGAACCCTGGGAACAAGAGTGTATTCTCTGCAAGACAATGACAGGGAGGAAGCTGTGTTTGTGTGACACATGATCAGCCTGCTACGGTAACCACAGCTTCACACACACACACACACACACACACACACACACACACACACACATACACACGTACACACTCACAGGCACAGGCACAGGCACACACACACACACACACACACACACACACACACGTACACACTCCCACAGGCACAGGCACAGGCACACACACACACACACACACACACACACACACACACACACACACACACACACGCACACGCACACAGACTTGGTCAATTCCAGTTTGATTGCTGCTTGATTGGCAGGACACCAGAGACCCACATCTGCTTTAACTGCCTTTACTTTCTTGCTGTTTGACCAGATGGATGTGTGTGTGTGCGTGCGTGCGTGTATACATGGATGCGTGGGTGTGTGTGTTCTTGCGTCCATGACCATGCATCGTTTGGCTGTATATGACGACCACCACCTGACTTACCCTTTGATACCAGAGCCCTAAAATCATTTCCCAGCCACCTTGAATACATTGGACAGCACATGGTAGCAATATGTTAGCAGGGCCGAGATCATACTTCAGTCATGCTAAATTAGAGGTCTTCATTTAGAGGTGCTGGTCTGGGAACAGCCTTCAGCTCCCATTTAATTTCCCTGCTTCTTTTTTGGAGGTGATAACATGCCCAGGGGCTGACAGGGAAGGGAAATTGATATCTGTACGAATGTCTGTAAGACGCAGCACGCCAATCTGTTTGTCTCAAGTTCGAGGTCAATCATCCCTGTTCAAGCAGCTGCATGAGCATGTTGTATATGTGTAACCATAGAGGGAGACGGTTATTTAGGTGTAAAGAAACAGCACATATGTTATCTGATTTATTATTAGCCTCAGGCTGGTGCATTTCCTCTTATTGCTTATGTTGTTTCATGTTTTTAAATTATATTTTTGGACATAAGAGATCTGACATATTTGAGCCTTTACTGTAATATCAGTAGTATGCACCACTGTACATCATTAAGAAAAGTATCCTAATGCATTCATCCTGAAGAAAAGCTTTATTAGACACTCACAAACACTACATAACTCTAAACTGTTTCTAACTCTGCTGGACCACACATTCATTTTAGTCCTTACTGGTCCGATTTTGCTCATTGAGGTTTGGATACAATTTATGGAGCAGGAACTGTTTTGCATAAACAGTTAGAAAATTTGCAGCAATTTTACTTTCTTCTGTCTGGCTGCTGGCATTTTCCAGATGTGCAACAATAGATGTTACCACATGTGCAGCAGAAAGGAAGAAAATCAATATTCCTCAATGTTCATTTTGTTCCATCAGATGGGATTTTTAGTTTTTATTCTAACAAGACAGCTTGCAATGTCAGGACTAGAAATAGCAAAAGTCAGTTTAAAACATCTATGGGGCTCTGGAGACAGGACTGTAAGATGTATGTCAGTGATCTCTGTTTTTCTCAACATGGCACCCTCTCTGCCATAGAGTCCTTGAGCAAGGCCTGCTGCTGATCTATAGCTGATTTGTTGTTTCAACAGTATTTCAATTACTATATTTCAATGCTGGAAATTAAGCAAATTTAGTATAGGCCTAATTATATCAGAATAAACTTAATTGGCCGAGTGTATTTACACATAAAAAAATACATGACTCCAGTTGTCAGTATTTCAAAATACCTTCTTACACATCTGATGTGTTATGTGCATCTAACCAGCGCCGGCCCTAGCCTTTTGGGGGCCCTAAGCAGAATTTGATTAGGGGGCCCCCTCCCATCACGCGGAGTCACCTGTGCTTGGCGATTATTGACACAAATGTCATGCTATAATGTTACATTATGAATGGATACAGTGAGGTTATGTATTAATACAGTGAAGGATTATGAACTACTGTTCCCCTAAGGACCCTCCCCCCCTACCCTATTTGTGCAAAAGTGGGTGCAAACGGGGAGGGGGTGGTAATCTACCAAATTCAGAATTTGGTAGATGTGATTTCCTGTATTCTGGTGAATTTTTGGGATGGTCAGCTGGAGAAGGGCAATACCTAAATTTGTTCAGATTCATAGCCTTTTGCTTTTTGACTTATTGAGGTAGTGACTTCACGCAACTACTTGGGCTTCAGGGCCAAACAACACTCCCAACAATCCCACAGGACTTAATGTTTGAGTAAAAAATGACACTTATTTATCCTAATAGGGATGCTTATTTAGATTTTTTTTTCCTGACCGATAGCCCGCCCGTGTTAACTGTTATTAACCGTTAACAATCAGCCGACTAAGTCCAAGTCCACCTGTCTTGGAGAGTTAGCAGCCACAATGTTGCGTACATTGTTGTTGACACATGCAGCAACTTTCCCAGTCCCCAAGTCTCCACCACATCAATTAGTTTAGCTGCATGGTTGTCAGCAGTGCGTCTGCCTGACATACTCTGTGTTAGGAAGTAGGGCTGGGCGATATGGCCTAAAAAAAAAATCCCCAATTAAAAAAATAAATAAATCTGATTCACAATTTAAATCGACCCTCCACCCCAGTTAAAATCAATCTGCGGATGACAAAGAAATGACAAGATCACACACACACACACACACACACACACACACACACACACACACACACACACACACACACACACACACACACACACACACACACACACACACACACATAACATTATGATTATTCATGCCAATGTTAAATATATTTTGGTTAGAGTGTTTTCCCTACCATTGTATTGGTAGGGAAAAGAATGACAAAATGATATTATGCTATATATTCATTATATATACTGTAGGGGGCCACAGGCAGCCTATATATACACATATATATACACATACATATATATACACACACATACGTATACACATATACATACATATATATATATATACATACATATATATAATTTCGTATGTTATATGGTACAAAAATAAAAAGATCCTCTTTAGTCATGGTTGCAATGAATTCCCCTTCATTATATGGCTTTTGTTCAAACTGTAGTGTAGTTGAATTATTGTATGTGCAGTATACTGTACCATATAACGAAATTATATAGGCCTATAGGCCTATAAAATGTCGTATGTTATATGGTACAAAAATAGAAAAAAAACATCCTCTTTAGTCATGGTTAGTGTTTTCCTAGCCTACATCTGTGGTTTTCGATCAACTCGCGAGATCATCTGGCTCGCGGAGCTTTGGCCTGGCACGTGTGCTGTTTTTTTTTTAAGTGTGGCTCTCAGCTGCCGAGGCGGATGATGATGATGGCGGAGCTGGTTCAGGGACAGGCCTCGGTGGCTCAGCCCGGAACGAAAGATGACTTCGCAGACACGATACGCCGGGTCAGACAGGTAAAATGCTCTTCAGCGAACACAAGTGTAGTTCTTTCGGACCACAAACAGCGTGTTTGCATGCGAAGCAGGGCGGTACTTTGGTCGGGGCACCCCGGACCCCCTACTACAAACACTCCTCATGTACCCAGCAAGCTAGCAAGCTAACGTTAAGTAGCCGAGGCAGCATAGCTGAGAGGACAGATTAGAGTTTACACGAGACAGAAGACGCGTTAAGTAACCGTGTCAAAGCTGCCAAAACGACCACATAAACCATGTTTGACGCGAAACACGAAGGCCTCTTATAATGTCGAAGTTTGTGTAACTTTAGTAAGTTAAGTCGACACACTGCAACCTGTTGTCAAGCCACAGAAGTTGCAGTTAGCTTAGCTTGCTAACTTACTATCACAAGTTTGATACCCTGCTGATTGACCTGCAACGTGACTAAAGCTAACATTTAGTTTAGCTAGAGATGAATCCTGAACCACGGAGCTTCCTGACACGCTGTCATAAAGTTAGCTTTACTATAACCGGCTGTTGCCCCAGTTAAAGACTCAACTGAGAGCTTAATCGGTGATCACATGTAGTCCTACGTTTAGACTCCCCTATTTCCCTTCTTTAACTTAATAAGCTTGTTTATAAAACGTATAGCGTTTTTTTAATCGTATGATAATAAATGTGAGTAAGCTAGCTAGTAGAGCTTGTGTAAGCTAGCTAGCTAGCGTATGTGGTAATGTGTGTCCTAAAGGTGCTGACACACCAAGAAGATCGTCGGCCGGTGAATGTCCGTCGCACTAGTTTTTGCGGTGTGTCACTCACCGCCGGCCCTTTTCGACTTTTTTCCGGCCGATTCAACATGTTAAGTTGGTGAGAGCCTCTCACTGAGAGGAATCAATTTGATTGGCTGTGCAGCTAAAGCGAATAGTGCACGAGAAGACAAACGGAAGTGAGGAAGCATGCAAACTGAAGTCAGAGAGGGCACACATATATGATGTATTATAAGGCACACATGGAAGGCTCTTGTCATTTTCCATCTTACCTGATCAATCCAATAAACATAGGGTTGTCAAAAGGTTCGAACTATTGGAATATCTATTTTTCTATTATGTCCATAATAGGGTAAAAGTACGAGATAACAATAAATAACTATCTATGTAGGTATATTTAGTTCAATATAGACATGTCTTTTAATAGATCTACATACCTACACACATTACAAAATAAAGATATGATTATGTCCTATACCATAACACTTAATTAAAAGACTGTAGACCTCTCTTTCTCCGTCCTTCTGCACCGTGGTTGGTGCTAGACTGAGAACTGATGCCCCTAGTAAACTAGCCAGCCGGCGGGGCCCCCCGCTACATTAGTAAAATTTAACAATGTTTAATTCACACACTCTTCTCACATGGTAGGAAAGCACATTGCTATGGCCAGATGAGTGACAACTTTGTTCGACTCATTTTCTGTAACCAGTGTACCATGGAGGCATGTTTGGTGGAATTAGCAAGCTAGCTACAGTGTTTCCCACAGTTTGATAATTTACTTGTGGTGGTGAGTGTCGCAGGATGTGACGGCGCAGCGTGTGATTGCTGGGTTTAGTAATAGACTAGTCAAAGGTTTATGAGCTATTTTATTACATATTAACCAAACCAGACTAGAAGATGATACAGATGAAGTGTGTCCTATGATGTGCTATGTCAGTTAAATCTGGTTGGTTTGTCAAATAAATGTTATGATTCAGCAGATACAATACCCGATTGACTTTACCCAGAGCAGAAATATTATGTATTAACAACTTCACCTTAAAACCATACTATGATCCATACAGAAAGTTACATGCTATAAATCTCAACACTCACGGCATGTCTCCTCTTAACTCCTGTTTAGTGTTGTTTTTAATCTCGGTTTTGGGGATCCTAATAGCGTTAAACACGCTGTTTTGTACAGGAGGCCGTTGGTCTGTGTGCTAACAAATTACGTCGTTTATTGGGGGGAAAAAAAGAGAATTTTTTGGGGATTTTATCTACCCTATTAGGGCTGGGACGATATGCTTTTGATTCTGTCACGATACATGGGTGCTGATTTGTATTGCGATTTTCATTCCTTGCGATTCTAGAAGTATTGCATTTCAATAGTATTGTGATTTTCTTTTCCTTTAACAAAAACAAAAGGTGAATAATACACTTCTAGAGACAATATATCAAACATTTATAAAAACTTGATCGTTTTCTAAGAAGAATGCACATCACATGTCAGTCTGACATTTAATTTGTAAATAAGAACATAATGTGGTAGAGGTGTGATGAGATCTCGTACCACCGCTGTGAAAGCTCCCTGAACGTCTCGTCCCACGAGATCTCGCGATATTTAAACATTACGATATTTCTCGTTGAGGTTAAAAGTTGTCTCACGATATCGGTACACAAGTGCAGAATTACGTCTGTACTACCCAGGACCAATGCATAAATCAATCAGTGCCAAATATCGGTACGTAAGAGCGTGTAAGCGCAAGCTTCTCTGTCCTCTCTGCATATTTCACAGAGAGCGGGGCTCTGCTCCGACACACAAACACAGAGCGAAAGTTACATTGACTCTGCGGTTTTGTTAAAGTCACAGTAAGACACGGCAATGCCGGTAAAGCAGACACAAGTGTGGTTACACTTTTTAAAACTTCACGCACACACCATTTGTTGCAATATAATATAATAGTGAGATTGCGTAGCAGTTAATGTTACTCTTCTGAGACAGACAGGTGTTCTCTATAGCCCTGGTGACTGACTGACAGGCACTAGACAAAAGCGTTCATATGCCCTGGTGACTGAATGACTGAGGTTGTAGGGCAAGCCAAGGGAACTTTATTTCTATAGCACCTTTTTAGCAACAAGGCAATTCAAAGTGCTTTACATAAAACATTAAAGAGCAATTAAAATGGCTAAAAAGAATAAGATACAAATACAAGAATAAGTTATAGTGCAGTGTAAGAAATGAATAATTATTTGATATAATAGGTTGTAGGGACGGGTTTGGGAGGAGATGGACACCACAGTTACAAGCATGATCGGTTTGCGTACAGTAAAGGCAAAGAGTCTTAACTTATTTGACAGAAATCTATGCATGTGCCTGTCATTTTTGACAATTGGATGAACAAAACTGTCTATTTTGCTTGGGTAAATGAAACCCCAGTTAACAAAACTGCTTAAAAAATTATATTTAAATACTACTGGTAAAATCATCATTTTTGTTCTGCTTGTTCAATGGTTGTTTGGTAAACTGCTGTTAAGGATTTGAATTGCTATTTCTTTTTCTCAATTCATATCATTTTTGCACTGGTGATTCTCCTTTGGGACTGGCTAAAACCTCTTTGGGGGGGTGCCAACAATTCTGCAATGCTGATCTCCGGTCTTTGCCGTCGTCCTGACGGAGGGTGAAGCAGAAGGACCGTTGGCTCTGTGCTGCTACTGGCTGATTCAGGACAGCAAATGCTGTTTTGTGATATGTATCACAGGAATGATTTATATATCCGGTTTACTTTTTTTTTGGAATGACAAATACATTACTGCTGCCATGGAGAGGTATTTCCTCTCACCCAGGCGTAGAACGTACATGCTAGTTGGCTATCGATTTGTAATCTTTGCGGTGTGTTCAAGTGAAACTTTTTTGCCAAAATGCAGGCATTGTGGGGAGATGCCACAGTCGGCCTTCGTCGCCACTAGTTCTTTGCCGTCTGTTTGGTGTGTCTGCACCATAACAGGCAGCGTTGGAGTAAAGCCATTTAATGTAACGTCATCTGTTCAAATAAGCCCCCCTCCACTCCTCCTGTTGAGCACACTTGGATTTTTCCATTGCTGACTGGAAAATAAACAGAAAAATATAATTTTAAAATACAATCTGCAGTTCTGTTCTCCTGTTTCCCTGATATTGCTTAGTTTCAGGTGGTGACTGTAGCAGAGATGGTCACTCTAGTTTGGCCACCATTGTCAAAAGTAGAGCTGTAATAAAAGATTAGTATACCACTGACTGCTGTTAATAGTGTGTAAATTGGACTTTAGTCATAGAGCTACCAGTTGAGCTTTCACCGATGTAGATTATAACCTAGATATTAATAGTGTCCCTGCATGTTTCAAGCCATAATTCATAAAATATGTGCACAAATAGATTTTATTACAGTTTATGCTCATTGATAATGCTCATCAGTTATATACAAACAAAGATACAAACTTGACATGTCACTGTCCATCAGTGTCTGTCATGATGCATCCACTTTGTCACATGTATGCGACACGGTGTTCACAAGGTCTCAGATCATAACAAAAAGCTGCCACCAGAGGAGGAACGTTTAACGTTGGCCTCTCAGCAGTAGCAAATAAGTTTAAGATTTAATTGTGGGCATCTCCTTCACTCTTGCATCCTTAATTGCAGAAGGCCATATATACTGACATTTATCAAAGATAAACATCTAAATGAATCACATATTGGCCCTCATTAAAAGCTAGGCCTATGTATTTCTGCCAAATTGTTTGTGGCTGATGTTACATTGTGGATTTTAACATGCAAGTGCATATGTGCTTTATAGGAAAGGGAAGTCCTCTTGTTTTGCGTGTTATTAGGGATGCACCGATCCGACTTTTTCAGTCTTGATACCGATGCCAGGGCTTTGTGTATCTGTCGATACCCGATACGATCCGATACCGTTGCGGAATTAATAATAAACTGTATACCTTCCACCTTATACCTTCCTTCCACCATGTAGAAGAGACTAAAGCCACCAGACCTTCCTAACTAAACATTACTTTCCTAACTAAGACAAAATAACATAGATGTAATGTATTGAATTCTTATTTATTTGTTATTTAAAAAACAATTGTGCATTCAAATCGAAAATATAATGTAATCAAACTTTTTAAAATAAATTTAAATAAATAATGGGCCTTCAATAATGGGCCACCTTCATATAGGTTTATAATGGCTTATTCTACTGTCAGGAGTACATAGTATATCACAAAAACATGTTAATGTCATGTTTACTAAAAGCTTTAATTACTAAGGGTTTGGCTCCAAGACATTATACAATAACTTTATATTAAGGAGAATCCATGAAACGGTTACAGAAGCTAAACTATTTTTATTGTAAGTAGTAAAATAAACTCAAATCGAATGAATAGCCTACACATACAAACAACTTTAACATTGTTTCCCTTTCAAAACAATAGTTGTAAGCTAGTTGTATAAACACTACCTTGGCCACAGGTAAGTTAGGTTGTAGTGGGGGACTGAACGTAGCTGTTTGAATAACGTTAGTAGGTTGGCAGACGTATTTCAGCGAGGCAAGACATCTTAAATCCAGAGTTTTAGTCATTGCTCTGAACCCGTCTTTCTCAACGGTCTATAGCGGGACCGGAGGTGGATTGCGTTCATAACGTTGCTCTGCTGCATGCTTGAAGTGACATGTCTTTAACGTTAGCACAGTAACGTTAGCACGGCCGAGTGACGTTACGGTAACGTTAGAGCGACAGGCAACAACAGTGGCTAAATTATGTCCGATTTTTTTTTAGAAACCAAAAACTTCGGAACAACAGACGGCTCCTCTCTTGAGCACACGTTGTTCTGGTGTATCTCCGGTCTTTCTTCATCCTCTAGCTAACTTTCTTCTTGGTTCTTGAATGTGCAGTACCGACCGGAGCCTCTTCCAGCTTAACGGACTGTTATGCTACCTGGCTAGCTAGCTAGGCTAGCAGCTATAATGTTACCCAGCTTGCCGTTGGGCGGTGTAGCTACATTTGTAAATGTAAAATTATTAGTGTTAGAAACTATTTAATTCACAAATTGTTATATGCTATGGTGTTTTATCCTTTTAAAGAGAGTTAGTTGTGGGTTATTAATTGTTATAAAGTTACTACCATGAGTGAGAAGGGTACGCAGTTAACAGGGGTCTTGGTGCTGCGACGGAGGAAAAAAACAAAAAAAACTGGATCGGCCCTTGGATCTGTTAATTTTTCCGATCCCCGATCCAGCTAATTTTTCAATATCGGGGCCGATATCCGATCCTAATATCGGATCGGTGCACCCCTAGTTATTATGACATCAACGTGGCAAAATTCTGAGAGATGGGAGGTGGAGGCCTTGTTTGGATGTTTCTTTATACTGATGTGTGGGTTCCCACAGATGCAGTTATAGCAGTCACCGGATTCTCCTTACTCTCCCTACATCCAGTGAGAGCGACTGACATTTAAATCTTTAAGATGCATGAGCTGAAATTGCTTTATTCCAATTTCATGTTAACTACGTTTTTTTTTTTTTTTAATTGAACAATTATCAGAGCAGGGTCAAACAAAGCACATAATTGTGCAAAGGTCCATTAACTCATTAGCTATAATCACAAGATGTTGACCCTTGCAGTAGACCTTGATTTTCAAATATTTGCATTATGCCTCCTGCTTGCATCTTCTGATCTATATTCTTTTATTTTTTTTAATTATCTGTCACTAAATGTACCTACTCTATCTTGGTCCTAAACATAATGAATACCTTAACCCTCTGTAAACTAATAAACACACACACACACACACACACACACACACACACACACACACACACACACACACACACACACACACACACACACACACACACACACACACACATTCTTGTAAAATGTAAAGACCACATTGAGAGCAGAAGTGTTATGAGTAGTGTAGATCACTGACAAAACAGTTGTTCCACAGTGCCCAATGTACAAGATGTTCTTGGACCCTAAATATAAACTATACATACTTGGTTCCCATGTGAGCACATGTCACATGATTTCAGTTGTCTTATTTTTAGACAAATCTGACATTTCAGTACATATTTTAAGGCTTAAAGTATGAAACCTGACTGTAGTTACTATTAAAGATCTTTTAGATTTTTTTACTCCTATTCACTTAGCAAACATTGCGTTCAAGAAGTGAGTTGGTCTTGGAGGCCAGTCCAGCCTACAGTGGTGTTTACCCAGAGGCCTCCACCAGACTGCATGACAATACTTGACCTGACTGCTGCAGGACTCCTTTTGTAGCAAATGTTTATGAGCATGCAAAGTAAAGTTGTGATTTTTGTTTAGTTTTTTTGTTGTTGGTATACTATACTTCAAAAAAAAAAAAAGTAAAACTTATTTTGGGGAGACTAAAATTACTCTGGGTTTTCCTAGTAACCTTACCAAAATGGCTCAGGATGCTGCAAATGTTGGTATAATATGAAAATGGCTGGTGGATTTAAGACATTGTTGACATTGTTAGTTAATTTCCTATCCTGGGCTGGGACACACATTCATACGGTTTGATAAAGTAGCATTACTTATTGGACTTTAACTTATCATTGCACTTACAATAACGAGCGTAGCTTTCCTCAATTTAGGTCATTGTGTACTCTCATCTCCGGTTTTTCCCTGCATCCACCGTGTGTGTGTGATTAGTTGTCAACTCTTAAATTAATCTCCAACTATTTTGATAATCGATTAGTCGGGTTGAGTAATTTCTTTTAAGACAATTAAAGGGGCGATAGAATGCAAAACAGATTTTACCTTGTCATAGTTGAATAATGACAGTTTAGTGGGTAACTAGGACATGCATAGAACCTCTAAATCCCATTGACACCTCTTTTCTCTGCAAATCTCACTATTTGAAACTGCCTCTGAAAACGGGCGAATCTCAACAAGCCTCATAGTTGACGTCAACTATTGCAACTCCTCCTCATCTGGCTCTAGTCTGTGTTTGTCACGCCCCAACATTTGCATAGGCTACACAACTGACCTGAGATCAGTTAGTCTTCTGAATCTAGGTCGTGCAGATCTCAGAAATTGTATACATTGTTCATATGCTATTTTACCATTAAATTGCTGCCTGTGTTGCTGCCTCGCCGCCTGGCCTGCCTCCCTTCACAGACCCCGGCCTGCTGTGAGCTCGATTGAGCTCGGTTACGTCTGGCAGCCCACGGCACTTCATACCCGCGCAAAGTCACCGCTTTGGGCCAATTAACTACGAAACGCCGCTGCTCTGACAGAGCTCCAGGGCCTGCAACTCCCCTCTTCCTGCTAGCTAAATGCCCGGTGTATTTGAGTGAAAGCGCGGTCAGCGAGCTTGTTACGCCAGCATTCTCTTACAACAGGTTCCAGTTAATCTTTTAATGTGTGTAATTATAATGTGTTGAGTTATTTAAACAAATGATAGGGGAAATAAACGCCGCTTGTCCGTGAGTCTCATTGATAGAGCCTGCGGCTGGATGGAGCTCTATCAATGAGAGCTAGCTAGCCTCCTCTTAGAATTCCTCTGGAATTCACAAAAATTCATTAACTTTAAATTGGACACCGTTGTTGGCTTAATAAAACTTTTAGTTAGATGTTGTATAAGTGGCGTGACGAAATTCAAACTGTAAATATACTCTAATTACAACCAAAAATGAAGCTAACTAGCCGCAATCTGTACACATAGGATTGAAGGGACAGTCGCAGCTAACGAAACCCTTACAGCTCACAAATATTAATTAACTTGAAATCGGACACCGTTGTTAGCTTTATAAAACATATAGTTATATGTTGTATAGCTAAGTGGCGTGACATGTGTGTAACATGTGGTAAGAGATTGCTGGTGTAACAAGCTCGCTGACCGCGCTCTCACACACGGGCCATTTAGCTAGCAGGAAGAGAGGAGATGCAGGCCCTGGATCTCTGTCAGGGCAGCGTTGTTTGGTAGCTAGTCCATTAGCCCAAACGGTGACTTTGCGCGGGTATGAGGTGCTGTGGGCTGCAGCAGTCGTGCCGGAGCTCAATCGAGCTCACAGCAGGCCGGGGTCTGTGGAGGAAGGCAGGCCGGGCGGCGAGGCAGCAACACAGGCAGCTGAACTCCGACACACAGTTTTACCAAATTTGCAATTAGCCATACATTTTCGTAAAACGGCCCATATTTGAGCTTTATATAGTTGATTTCTCGAATTTGGTAAGAAAACATTGCAGTGTCTGGAATATGAGATTCTGTCGCATTTCTAATGTGTGTATTGGGGATTCGCTCAACCAATCAGCGCGCGTCTCTACGTGTGTGTGTACGGGGCTAAGGCTCAACCAATCAGCGCGCAGCTCATCTAAATATTCATGACCATACCATATTTGGAAGAAAAGCTCTTGTTACAAATGGGGCCAAAACACAGGGATGCATAAGGGCCAATAAAATATCAACCAGGCCATTTTCAGCCCAACCAATGTTACATATCCCATTAGGAGACCATAAGGAACAGTGTGAAATACCCTATATAATCATTCTATCACCCCTTTAACGATTAATCAAGAAAAAAAATCAACAGATTAATAGTCTATGAAAATACTCATTACTTTCAGCCCTAATTGAAACAGCAGCAGCTTTCAACGACTTTAAAGTAAAAAATTGTTACAGCGTACATTGATGTTAAAATGTATACAGGTTGGCAGGATGGTCTTTTGCTGTACGTTTTGTTGGTAAACGTGAGATGTTCGAGTCACACATGTCTCGCACGTATTCATATCCGAAACAAGGAAATTAATTTGGTGATGTAAGTGTGTTACGTCCATGGGGGTAAGCTTCGCTTCAGAACTTGAACCTCCTATGGCGCCATTTTGATGCTACAAAACGATCACCTCCCGTTAGCATTCCATTGACTGCCATTCATTTTGACGTCACTTTGACAGCGAATAACTTTACATTTGAAGCGTTTAAAGACTCTATTTGTCCATTGTTTATTTCTAAAGAAACACGACAATGTATAAAAGGTTCCATTACCTTGTACCTCACGTTATGGCTCCATAGCAGACGTTTTTGTAAAAATAGGCTAACGATTGTGTCATAACCAAGCGACTTACTGTCGCATAGTAGAGGAATTACCGTATAGTACAGGAGAAGATCGCAGGCAGTTTCGACTCACATTAGCCATTTAAGGGGTGATAGAATGCAAAACTGATTTTACCCTGTCATAGTTCGGTGGGTAAATAGGACATGCATAGAAGCTCAAAATCCTATTGACTCACCTTTACTATGAAAATCTCATATTTTGAAACTGCCGCTGAAAACGGGCGAATCTCAACAAAGCTGGAAGTTGACGTCGACCTCCCAAGACCTGTAACTTTGTCACGCCCATGGGTGTATTAAGAGAACGGTCACGCCCCAACATTTACATACTGCTACACAACTGACCTGAGATCAGGTAGTCTTCTGAATCTAGGTCACGCAGATCTCTGCTATTCCATTACAAAATTCACTTCTGAAACTTTTTTATGCGAGAATTCAACTATGTAAAGCTCAAATATGACAAGCGGCGTTTATTTCCCCAATTGTTTGTTTAAATAACTCAACACATTATAATTGCACACATTAAAAGATTAACTGGAACTGTGGTAAGAGATTGCTGGCGTAACAAGCTCGCTGACCGCGCTCTTACTCACACACACCGGGCATTTAGCTAGCAGGAAGAGGGGAGTTGCAAGCCCTGGAGCTCTGTCAGGGCAGCAGCGTTTGGTTGTCCATTAGCGCAAAAAACAATGGAGTGCTGTGGGCTGCCGTGACGGAGCTCCAAGTACCTCACAGCAGGCCGGGGTCTGTGAAGGAAGGCAGGCCAGGCGACGAGGCAGCAACACAGGCAGCACCGGCCGCTGAACTCCGACACACAGTCTTACCAAATTTGCAATTGGTCATCAATTTTCATAAAACGGCCCATATTTGAGCTTTATATAGTTGATTTCTCGCTAAAAAAAAGTCTCAGAAGTAAATTTAATAACGAAATAGCCCGATAAACAATGTATAACTTTGCAGTGTCTGAAATATGAGACCTGCTGTCGAGTCTCCCATATGTTTCTATGTAGTTTGCTCAAACCAATCAGCACGTAGCTCATTCTGAATATTCATGAGCATATCATATTTGGAAGAAAAGCTCTTGTTCCAAATAGAGCCATATTCACAGGGTAGTTAAGGGTAGGGTTGGGTACCGTTTGGATTTTTACGATTCCGATGCCGAACCGGTACTTTTAAAACGATTCCGATTCCTAAACCGATTCTTGACATAAAAGAGAGGCTTTTTATGGAGTTTTGTTTTTATTGAAAATTATTTAAATTTAACAATATATTGTTTTAAATATGTAATAAAAAAAAAAATAAAAAAAAAGGCTGCCGCTGTCCAGAGCGACAGAGGGAAAATATTTCAGTCGGAACCGAAATGACGAACCGAAATTCGCGTATCGTTTCGGTACCCAGCCCTAGTTAAGGGCCTAATAAAATAGCATTTGGGCAATTTTCAGCCCAACCAATGTTACATACCCTATTAGGAGACCTTAAGGAACAGTGTAAAATACCCTATATAATCATTCTATCACCCCTTTTAAGTTTAATTACTAATGTTAACTAGCATTTTAGTTAGCAATAATTAGCCTGTGCCTATGTTATCTCTTTACATATACCTATGCCCTCCGTCTCTGCAAGATTCGGAATGATTGAGATTTCTCTTGGCACAGCTACCAGAAGACTTACAACTTTCAGACAGGTTGCTCACGTCACATTTACGTCGTCTCTCTCATGGAGGCTGCGCAGTAACGCTCAGTGCTCACCAGAAAAGTGCTTCTAATATCCTTCACTGGTCTCTGTCCAGAACAACGGGATCTGTTGGTCCAGTTTATATACGGTCTATGGTTACGTCTACCAGTTCTCACTCCCGCTTGGTCAGTGGCTCTCAGTCACATACTGACGCAAAGTCTGGCACGTGGGACTGCTGTGATTGGTTGACTCCGGTTATTAGTCAAATTTGCGGTAAAGTTGCGGTGATTGGTCAAAATTGCGAGTCGCACCGAATTCACGGTGATCGGTTGCATTTGCGTGAATTGTTGCAATCACGTCATCGCAAAATCCTGGAGGGACTCATTTATTGAGTTTCCTTTTTGCGAAATAGTGAATTTAATTCCCTCTGGAAATCATATGTCTAGGGTTTTTATTGTGAAAGGTAAAAACGGAAAGTCTCTGGTAAACGCTGCCTTAACAAGGTTGAAAGGACTAGTAAAGTTTTCTGTCTGTACGGTCTGTGATTGGGACCGCAGCCTCCGTGTTTTATGATCCTCATAAGTAAACAACACAACGTGATTGGTTGATGTCTTCATTCGTGTCGCGAAAGATCAGAAAACTCTACCTTGTTTCGGAAAAAATTACGTCGTGACGGAAATGGTTCGAAAATATGACAAAAACGTCCCCGGTGTGTAAAGGCCTTTAGTGTTCATAATGAATGTTGTGTATACTGATGGATTTTTCATTTAAAAAAAACAGCAACCCCACATCTGCTGCCTTTTCTGCCTCCTTATTTCCATTTCTCCCCTCTCGCTTCCACTGGTGGGCTCCGAAGTAGATAATCATCCCTGAAGCTGATGGAAGACTCTAATTGCCGACACTATATTTTCATATTGTGAAAGAAATTCCCGTCAGGCACAGATGTCAATTTTGTGTAATTTTCTGAAATGCTATACTTTTGTATGGAAGCAAAGGTGGCAGATTATTGGGTGGTGGAAAATGCTGTTGGCGTTCTTGTGCAGCGTAACTGAAGATTTAAATGTCCATCACTGCAGAACACGAGTATCTACTTTTAGGTTGGCAAGTGGATGATTTTGAAAGTAGACATAGATTGGTTTTTAGCTAAGCTGTAATGTAAATGAGTGCACTCTTCTTGAATTTATATCCGAGGGTTGGATGCTTTCCATCACTATAGGAGAAACGAGTAGAAAAATGTGTGTCCGCAGTGGCCAGACATGTACAGGCCAGTGACTGTTCCCTGGCCTAATCACGTATTGATTGTTCCGCAAAAGTAAACACTGACTAAAGGTTTAATAATATGGTTCTTACATGATATGACTAGGGTAAGTTAGTACTGCCGTTGTTAAGGTTGATAGAAACGATATGCAATATAAACCTAAGATAGAGGTTTTAATTATATTGCACTGTCGAGATAATGCATGTTGATGACGCAATCTACCCGCGAAATTCGTGCGTCTGTGTACGCTGTGCAACCATTAACAAAGCTCAAACACAGCGTTCATGATTCGTCTACTCATGACTGTTTTCCAAGATGGCGCTCGCATGTAAACATGAATGCTACTGTATTTATAATCTATCTTTTTAATAAACTGTCTGTACACTTACAAAGTTGTCAATGCTTCGGTTTACATGTAGGGACCCTCATTATGCTACCGTTGACGTATATGTGCCTATATCTTTTATAAAAAAAAAAACATTGTGCTTTCATTTTGCACTTTGTTTTCATTTGAAGTATATGTGCGCTACACTTGGAAGAAATTTCTTTATTTAAAATAGCCCTGCCTAATACTGGAAGTATTTCCCTAATTCACAGTATCCGTTCCTTTTATTAACAAGACACCAGTTTTCACTTCATTAAGAGAACAAAATGTTTAAAACCAAATGGTTACGCTACAGGTAAGAAACTTTGTTTGAAATATGTTTTTAAGTATGTGTCTGTTCCTTAACTAAGAAGACACCAGTTTTTCCTGTTCTCTGCATCTTGGGTGACATTTAAGACCCAAGGACTTAAACTAAGTGTAGTGCCTTGTAGAATGGTTTGCACTAAAGGAAAGAAACTCAATACTTTAAGCTTTTTCTTTGGTAAAGTCTCTGCAACTAGTTACTTGAATTTTATTTATCTGCAACATTATGTTGTATAATTAGTTTTGCACAATAAATGTTCTCAAAACTACATACTACGTTTCTTTCTCTTAAAAAAAAAAACATTTAGCAGTTTGGCTTTCCTTAGGTTCTATGTAACCTGTTCTGAAATTGTTCTGTTATAATTTATATATCGTTATCGCAAGAGGCTGCAATAGATTTCGCAATATGGATTTTAGGCCATGTCGTCCATCCCTAGCCTACACTTGATTTAAGAGCTGGGAAGGTATTTTTTGTGTCATTGTTTTAGGTAGCAGTCATACCAGTCGAAACTTTCTGGCAACTCGTCTACTGGCAAATCAAGTCCTGTTGAGGAATTGACGTGTGCTGTGGTGATCTGTGTCATTTGTCAGTGAAAGCATAACAAAATTAGTTTAGTCAGAGAGCTGGCACGGATGTTTCAAGGAAAGCACCAGCGTCTGTAGTCTCAACAAGAACTGTAGCAGACTGCTTCAAGCTGTTGTTGTAATGTACAAAGTGCAGTTTTCTGCTGCTGACAAATAAATGGCACCCTGCAACAGATTACTTTGTCAAGGCCCAACTTCGCAGCAAACTTGACACCTTTCAGCAAGAAGAAAAGCAAGTTTGTCATTTTTTTTCATGAAGGGTGGTCTTGGAAAAAAAAAGTATGTTCAAAGAGATAAGAGAATTTCATTGCATATCCACTTTTCACCCTTATTCCATCTGTCTTACTGTTATGTGTCTCCAGATGGCAGCCAAGATGGGAGGAGACCAGATGCCCAACATGAACAGTTCCCCTCCAGTCATAGACCCCTCTCTCTACGGTTTTGGAGGCCAAAAACGTTCACTAGACAATGGAGGTAAGCTTTCAGTATACATGCATACAAGATTCAAGATGTTTGTCACTCCGGTTATACAAGTACAATCGTGTCAAATACTTTTGTTGGGAGGCTCCATTAAAGAAGAATCATGGGTGCATGTCTGCAGAATATTCTGGTATATTTAAATACTCAAACCACGCTCTGCTGCTTTAGCTTTTATCCTGCATAACATGTATGTGGGCACCTTTGTGAAAACACCATCCTGCTACATAAAAGCTCTCAATGTTTAATCCCTCACTGTAGAAAAGTGGCCGTCTTCCGACTGTTCAAACTGTGCGTTTCCTTTTTGTTTTATAGGCTTTGCTCCAACCACCCTCGTTTCACTTCATTATCCAATCTGACATGTTGCCATTTCTGTTTGGGAAAGTTTATTTTGCCCTAACCAATCAGTAGCAAGTGACCTACCAGTGTGTCTACCAGTATAAGTATAAGTTTCAGTTTTCAGACACAAGCTACAGCAGTGGTTGTTTGGAGCAGTTACCTTTTTTTTTTTAAATGTTTCATGCAGATTAAAGAAATGTGCCAATTTTAAGTTTATTTCTCTAACTTAACATATAACCTACAGCTGCGATCTCAGCCACACTTGGTCACACTTGGTCATAATCGCAGCTATTTTTCTGGCTCTGGCAGATAAAGATGACTACCCTTTCTTAATCTTGCCTACAAAGTTCTGATTGGTTGTGGAAACAGCCCGCTAATCACAAAACCACATTTAGACTGAAAATGACTGGAAGGATTATCAGATGCCAAAACGCTGCACAGTAGTTGATAATTCTTTTTACAGATCAGAAAGTTATCACGCAGATAAGTCATTGCTGGCAAAAGTTGGGCCAGGCTCAACTTCTAATGGCTAATGGTCTGAACGTAGCTCATCTCATAATTTATTGACCTTTTTCATACATTCTCACACAGGGGATTTTGTGCAGAGTAAACACAATACAATTAGTAAAATGTGCTTAAATAAACTATAACAACGTAACAATAACAAATATTTGGCTAATGAAAACATTTCTTCAGTGAGGACTGTCCCCTTGTTGCTGGTAAACAACTTTTTGTTCTTAGAAAACTTTCCTACTTGCAGTCATAAACTTTACCTATGAACTAAACTAAATAACAAATCAGTGTGAGGATTGTACAAGAAAGTGGAAAAGTATTCCAAACGGCTAGTCTTCCCCACATAATAAACGTGCCGCCCAGTCACTTTAAATAATAATGCAGTTTGACTTTAAAGTAGTATGTGGATTATCTTTTGTAAAGATTTCTGTTTAAACTCAGTGTTAACTCACCAAACAAATGTGTTGAGTGCATTTATTTGCTCATAAAATATTTGCAAAGCTGTTCTTTTTTTTTTTTTTAAATTTGCAGTTTATATTAATGTTTACTTGATAGCGGTCCTCTTTCCTGCCTTTGCGGTGCATTGCTGTTTGTTTGTGCATTACCCCTAACTGTAGATCAGGAATATCTGGAAGTATGAAACCATTGGCAAAAATGTGTTGCCCACTTGCTTGTCTGTATGCATGTGCATCCTCATGTGAGTACCTGAGATAAAAGAAATAAAATAAAAAACTCATTAAAACATTGCTCAATAGCATTACTAGTGGTCAGCAACTCCACAAGGCACCTTTTTTAAGCTTAACTTTACCTTTAGTGAGGGATAACAAACCACAACAAATGCAATCTGAATTGAGAATCATAGTTTTGTGTTTTCATGTTTGTATGGAGTAATAAGTATCTGATACTGCAGTGTAGTGAGAAAAGTGTCCCACATAAAGATTTGATCCATTTCATATCCATGAAGTGGAAACACTAGTCATTTATCCCGTCCTCCTTATCTTGTCAGTGTTGTTTGTATGATAGTTCAGCCCAGAATGCATGGATAGATAAATGATATGCCACTCTGGTTTAGGTTTGTTTGACGCACTGTTGTTTGCAACAATTTGTTCTCAATTTTTCTCTTTTCAAGGTTGTCCCGGAATATAGGGAAAATAACAGAACTTTGTATTGCTGCAGTTAGCTCTCAGCATTTAGTTATCAAATGTACAAGTATACAAATGGGCTCAAGGCATTCCCGTTTTATCTTACGGTCTTGTCCCTGTATGAATTTTCTACACCTCCTGTTTTATATTCATAGCTATTCCATTCTTAAGCGTTAACCCTGGTGCATTTCCAGAAGAAGTGAAATCAGTTCAAACGACCATAAAATTGATTTCAAGTTGCTAGATATCAACTCAGGTGTTCACGTCCATGGCACGACATCCTCCACTGACCCTGCAGGACCTTTGCATGGTGCTACCTGTCAAAATCCAATTCAGGACCAGCAGCCACTGACCCGGCTGCTGCCTCTCTTTTCTGAACGGCTCTGATTGAAACACTCACTCAAACACTCACTAGCCTGATTACCATGCTGGTGAAATCCCCCCCGCTGTGGGTCAGACACGAAGGATTGGCAGGACCATATCCATCTGCACCTGTCCCCTTCAGCCATGACTCATTGTTTTTCATTTTGCTGCTTCGTCACTTTCACAGATATTTCAAATATTTTTTAACCATGATCTCAGATAATTTCTCACATGTTAATTGATTTGCTTTCCTCTCGCTTTTCTCAGTAGGGAACCACCTTGGTGCAATGGTACATCAAAGGTGAGCAGAGCAAAGTCCTTTCAGTTTCTGTTCATTTTAATGCACTTGGATGTATTCCTAGTATTTACTCTGTGCCTCACTTAAGTAGTTTTGAGATCACTTATTCTGTATTTTACCTAACAGCCTTATTTTTTGCAATTAACAACTTGCTTTTCATTTGCAGACTATTTCGTTGATCAGTCATCAGAATGTATATCTATGAAATAACAGAATAAATGTTAAAAAAACATCTCTTTAAAAACGATTCTAGTGCAACAGAGTACAAGTTGACAAATCACTTACTTTGTCCATCCAACAGTCCCAAATCAAAATATTTTACTATGATTAAAAATCATCAAAAAAACAAACACTTGAGAAGCTAGAACCAACAAATGTTTGTGATTTTTGCTTAAAAATTTGTCAATTTCTAGAGCTGAAATTGTAAGTCAATAAGTTAATTAACAGTAAATAAATCTGCAAACATTTTTTAATCTGTTAAAGGGAATGTGGATATTTACTGGGTTTCTTCTTCTTAAATGATAGTAAACTGAATATTTCTGGGATTTAGATTTCAAAATAAAACTGCAATCTGAATAACTCAACCTGGGCTCATTTTTAAATATTACTGACATTTTATAGACAAACTCTACATGAAATAATTAACATAACCATTAGTTGCAGCCCTAGTGCACAAGTTAGTTTAGAGAAAAGGTATTTTTGGATGTTTCTTGCTTTTATTTCCATTGATCAGCCAGAGTTATTGATCATGTCCTAATCTCTCCTAGGGCTCTTGCTACGGAAGACTTCAAAGTGCCTGATAAGATGGTGGGATTTAGTAAGTAGCCCTTCAGTTTATTCTAGTCTGTATTCATGTTTTACATGTAATCATCAGTACTGACATTCTACTCAGTTTTTGGGTCACTGCTTAAGGCCCCTGTCTAAATTTTAAAAAAGGCTTAAAAACTGGCCTTTTCTCTCCCCCTCTTCTGTAGTCATTGGAAAAGGAGGAGAGCAGATCTCAAGAATTCAGATGGAATCAGGTTGTAAGATCCAGATTGCTTCAGGTAAATTCTAACTAAACACATGATCCAAGCCCTCTGTTTCTACTTGATTTTAAGTGTGAATTTTAAAGAAATCCATTGTCTCCTTAGAGGACAGAAACAAATTTTAATGAGGCATTTACCACAAACTGAAATTGGCAGTAGAATCCGGGGCCTTTTAAAGACTGACTGATTGTATTTCCCTGAATGTGCAGACGTGTTTGGCAATAGTAAATTATCACAAAGATTTTCAGACTTTTTACTATTCCCACTTTTGAAATTAAAATTCATGACCTTTTTATAGAATGGTTTGACTTTTTATTATTATATACAATTAAACCCTTTTGCATAAAACCTCTTATATTTTCCCCTTTGATACCAACAGCCAAGATAACATCACTCACATTAAGTTTGTGTGTGAAAGCGTTTAAGTATACTGTTGACTACTCATTCTTGTGTATCTAAATGTGTAGTATATTTTTATTTTGTCACAGAAAGTGGAGGCATGTTGGACAGGCCCTGCACGCTGACTGGGAGCCCAGAGAACATTGAGTAAGTCTCACCTTTTTCCCTTTGACAGATTTACTGAAAGTGTGCCCTATTGTTGTGACACGGAGGGCATGAACTCAAATCTCTTTTCACATCTCCCCTAATCATTCACTAAGTCACCTGAACACCTCTTTCAAATTTGACAAAGAAAACTGTGACACAGAGGTGTTTTTGTTTATAGTCTGTAACTGTGGTGACAAATGTCTTTCTTGCTCCACCTCCACAGTCAGGCCAAGAGGCTGTTAAGTGAGATTGTGGAGCAGTGTCGGTATGGTCCAGGCTTCCACGGTGACATGGATGGCAACAGTTCGATCCAACAGATTCTTATCCCCGCCAACAAAGTCGGCCTTGTCATCGGCAAAGGAGGAGAGACCATCAAACAACTGCAGGTCTGGTAGTAGAAAGCACTGAATGTATAGCATTTACAGTAAAATTGTGCATTTGACAACCGTACTTTTCTAGTCTGCCCTTATTCTTTCTGTTAAACATTTGATGCACCATCCTTGTTGACATGCAGACTGCACTGTACACAGCTCTACAATTGTCAGCTGGGGAAACCTTGTTCTGAATTGGAACCAGCTACAACTGGTTCTTTTATCTGTACTTGAATAAACCAGGGAGTCAGATAAGCAGATCAGAAAATATGGTTTTGGTGTAATTCATGGTCTACTTACTGTGTTGGTGTTTGCAGGCGGGAGCTCTAGGGATGTCAAAATCGCGTCTTTTTAAGCCAGATCCGAAAATGAGAAGCTGCTACCGGAATGTTTAAATGTTTTGTGCACTGATGAGATGAGAGATAACAGGTTTATTTCAAAACAACAAAACGGAGTACAATAAAAAGATCAGAGTGATTGCGTTTATTTTAGCATATACGATTGTATAAAATATGCCTGTATCTGCCCAGTTGCGGCTTTGTGCACTCCTAGATAGCTCCTCACCACACACACACACACACACACACACACACACACACACACACACACACACACACACACACACACACACACACACACACACACACACCCCCCTAAGATTTAACATAATTTCACATCCTAAAAACCTGTTCTTTGAGATGTGGCAGAATGTCCTCCCTTTTTAGAGTGAATAGTGTGGGCCCCAGGTAACGTGTGTGTGTGTGTGTGTGTGTGTGTGTTTGTGTGTGTGTGTGTGTTTTGTGTGTGTGTTGTGTGTGTGTGTGTGTGTGTGTGTGTGTGTGTGTGTGTGTGTGTGTGTGTGTGTGTGTGTGTGTGTGTGTGTGTGTGTGTGTGTGTGTGTGTGTTCTGTCTGATTGTACCCCTGCAGGAGAGAACAGGAGTGCAGATGATAATGATTCAGGATGACCCCATGCCCACTGGGGCAGACAAGCCCCTGAGAATCACTGGGGATCCCCACAAAGTGCAGGTCGGTGCAGCTAGCTTTCCGGTTTACACTCAATTTTACACATTTTATGCCTTCAGTGTTCTACTCAAACATTTGAAAACCTTGTTTTTATTTTTTTAAATAAATACTTTCAATCTGCTTAAAGCAAGCCCGTGAACTTGTGGTAAAGCTCATTCGGGACAAGGACCAAGGAGACTTCAGGGTTGGAAGGACAGACTTTGGATCCAAAATGGGGGGAAGCAGTCTGGATGCAAGTATTTTTTTTTCCTGCTTTTTAAATGCTGTACAGCTAAGATAATGTAATAATAATGTAATTTATCTACATAAAAGAATATTTGTAATCTTTTCTGAACTCTTCTCTCTGTCCTCATCGTCCAGGTGGTTGTGCCCAGATTTGCTGTCGGCATCATCATCGGCAGGAACGGAGAGATGATCAAGAAGATTCAGAATGATGCGGGGGTCAGGATCCAGTTTAAACAAGGTAAGAAGATAAAACACAACCTAATGTAAGCAATCAAGTAAAGTAGAAATGTGTAATCTCTTAAACTGGTTATCCTGTTAATCTTGAAACGCAACAGCATGTATTGTGCACAAAAAACAGATGTGGCGATTGTTTGGGAATGGAAACAATTTTGACATTTCTCGCCTGGTCTGTCTTGGTGGGAGTACTTGACGGCTGATCTAAAATGATTGAGCTCCAGGCAGCTTTACAATCATCAGAATTCATAGACAGATTTATTGCAGTCCAATAATTCAATTCAGCGTTTTTTTTCCTTATTTTTTTTCCTAATTCACAACCCCCTCGAGCTATAAAATTCAAACCTGCAAGCAACTATAGAAATATCACCAGCCTTTTGCTCCTTTACTTAATGACTTGTATTTAAAGCACTCAAAAGTAAATATGTTTGAAATCTTAGAGCCGTTAAAGACCTTTTTGTGTCCCTTGTATTTGTCATCCAGATGATGGAGTCAGTCCTGACAGAGTAGCTCAGGTGATGGGCCAGCCCGACCACTGCCATCATGCGGTCCACCTCATCAATGAACTGGTTCACACTGCTCAGGTTTGTGTGTCTGCTTTGTCCCTTAATCACTCCACTCAATTAGTTTTTATTTGGAAAACCGCAGTGATAAGTATTGCTAAGATTGTGAAAATAATGCAACTAGGGATGCACCGAATATTCGGCCACCAAACATTTTCGGCCGAAAATGGCCCAAAAGGGCATTGTTGGTTTTCGGCCGAAATACTTTTATCACCAAAACAATACGGCCGAAAATGTTGTGATGACGCAAACAGAAACCGCGATCTGCACGTGTGTCAGTGCCCGTTCCACCTGCAAAGCGTCTCCTAAGCAAAGAGGTTGAGACGGACCACGGAGTGAAAACAATGAAAAGTACGCTCTTAGTCTGTCAGCACACGTTTCAGTGAGATCTATTCGGATCCTCTGCACTTCATCGCGACTGTACTTGATCCGCGTTATAAAGACCACTACTTGGATGCGGAAATAAAGCAGGGCGCACGAGAAATGATCCAGGCCACGATGGATGCGGAGAACCGCGTGGAGACGGAGCACGTACGGAGCAGCGCCCAGCGCAGGAGGAGATCAGAGTGCAGAAAAAAAGACTTGTCTCTCTGCACCAGATGAGGGGCATGCACCCTCGTTGTCTGATATGTTCAGTGAAATCCTGCAAGAAAGTGCCTCAAATAATAATAATAGGTAAGCTATTCTGTTCTTAGGGTACTATATACTGTATGTGACTATCAGATTGTAGCCATATTTCTGCTAGATATTTTTTTAATTAAACTTTAATATTAATTTATACAATTGCAATGCCTTGATTTTAGTAAAGTTAGTACACAGTCATAGCCATAAATGCAATGGTACTAATAATTGGCATAATTTCTTTCGGTGTTTCGGTTTTCGGTCTTGGTTTCCTCTTTTTCGGTTTTCGGTTTCGGCCAAGAATTTTCATTTCGGTGCATCCCTAAATGCAACCCAACAAAGCTATTGCTTTTATTTATTTTTTATATGGATTCAAAGGAGAGTGCCATGAAAATGAATTGGAAGCAATTTAGGGAGCCTTAAACCTTTCCAGAAAATGGTTTTAAAAAAAGTCCTGGTTCCCTTCCTGTAGGAGCGAGATGGGTTTGGAGGAGGTGTGATGGGACGTCGAGGGCGAAGTGACTCTAACATGGGAGGCTCTGGAGGTCTGCAGGAGGTTACCTATGCAGTACCTGCTGACAAGTGCGGACTAGTGATTGGCAAAGGTAAGCAACATGTTTTTGATTGATTTAAACACGTGTTGTTGTTGTAAGCACTTTACTGAACTGTTTTGTTTGTGTTTTGTATGTATAGCTAAGGTTTTTTTGCTCATTTAAAAGTTGCTGGGAAGTGGTGTGTGTGCTTGGTTTAATCGCTTTCTTGCTGTCTAAGAAACACATTAGAGTCAATTATCAATATGAACAGTCTTAATAAGAGTATATCCCACTCACCAGATTGCCTTTTCCCTTTTAATAACTGAATGCTGTTTGGTGTTCTGTCGCTGCGTGAAACTGATGAGAAGAAGGGGGTGAGTGACCACCCTTCTATTCTCTCTCCAGGGCTCATGTATACAGCACAAGTGGCATTCATTGGCTTCACTAAGGGCTTAATGATGGGGATAATGCGTGTAATGTGACATTAATTGTTAAAGGTGCATAATAACAGCCCTCAATCATGTGGAAGGCTGCCTGGCATCTAATGAGGGTCTTTCAGCCCAATAGAGTGCAGCGAGGGAATGAATAGGAGGAATTAGCTTATTGGCTATTCATGCCCACTCTATTGCCAGCTATTTAAAAGTCATTGACCATTGCATTGGAAAAGAGTGTGTGTGTGTGTGTGTGTGTGTGTGTGTGTGTGTGTGTGTGTGTGTGTGTGTGTGTGTGTGTGTGTGTGTGTGTGTGTGTGTGTGTGTGTGTGTGTGTGTGTGTGTGTGTGTGTGTGTGTGTGTGTGTGTGTGTGTGTGTGTGTGTGTGTGTGTGTGCGCAATTGTGGGTGGGTTCGGAGTGGGCCTCTTTACCTAAGATAAAAACATGGCAATAGAAATGTCAAGTGTCTTTTGTGCATGTAGTGGTGCGAGGGAAACAAATAAACCTGGGCGTTGCGTCCTCTTTCTGTGCATTAGCATATGAAGTGGGCCAATATGGTGGAGATGGCGGTGGGTCTGGGTGCTGTCAGCCGTCCCTTAAAGGGTGCGGTGATTAATATCTTTACGATGCCATATGCAGCCCATTGCCCCTCTGTTTTGACCCCCTACACACACACATACACACAGACACACACAGCTTGATGAATCAAGCCACCCACCAGTGCGAGAGCCGTGACAAGCATCCTTTAACTTTACACATGAATTTTGACCTAAAAATATGTGCATAAACTCAAGGGTTCACTTACTAGGTTTTCCAGAGCTTTAGGTCACATCTCACAGTGGAGATCAGCTCAGTTGAAAGTTGAAATTTTCTTGTTTGAAAGCTCTGGAAAAGGTGGATATTAGAGTTTGGAACATAGATTTCTTTGTCAAACTACTGCCTCCTAAGGTCAAGCGTGAACTTTTACACTATACCCATGATTTTTAAAAATTGTCTTAGATCTAACCTAACGTTAGCTAAACTTGCTTTCCCACGTATCTGTACTGATCTATCCCTTTAGATAAGTACATTTTCTTTCTTCCATTACTGCTGAAAAATTGGAACTAAATGATCTTGCAATGTTAAACATAAACTGACATGCAAAGAGAATACACTGCAAGTTCGGCCAAAATTAAATGTTTGGTAGTTAGTTCAATCCCCAACTTCTCCTGTCCAAATGTTGAAGTGTACTTGGACAACAGATGGAACCCTGAATTGCAAAGTTTTTCTCTGTGCATGTGTGGCTTTTCTTTGGTTTTGCTCCAACAGTTTAGAAACATGCAGGTTAAGTAGATTGGGGACTTATAACCGCCCGTAGGTGTAAATGTGAGCGTGAATGGTTTTCCTTCTTATGTCAGCCATGTGATTGACTGGCGACCTGTCCAGGGTGTACCCCGCCTCTCGCCCAATGACAGCTGGGATTTGCTCCAGCCCCCTGCAACCCTCTAAAGGATAAGTGGATAGATGGGTGGATTGACGATTAATCAACAGGGTACAAGACAGAGCAAGCTTATAAGAGCACCTTATTAACACAGTGAAATGTATACAAACTAGACAATCTGATATAGTTATTGGAGTTTATCTAAAAAAACAATAAGGGGGAACCAAATTTATCCTTGAGGTCAAACCTAATTCTCTCACTGTCGAGGGTACTGAACATGTCTTTACTGATATATATTGATATATTATGAAAAATACTCTTTACAACAATGATTTCAACCACTACTGCACACCCCTATTTTGATGTAAAGCTGATGTCATATTAGTACATTCACAAGTTACATTCTGGTAATGTTATTTTCCCTTGAGGCCTGAGAGTTTCTTCCCCACCAGCAGCTAACCAGTCCATTGGCTTTGACTTGAATGGAGTCACCAGTTGCACTTTTGTATCCCCTCCTTTTCTCCAGCTCACTAAACCAGTCTCATTAATAAGGCCCGTATTATCTGCCCTCACTACAGCCCAGTCCATGAAATGAATAGTCAGGGTCTTCATTGCTCTCTGCTGTCTGACTAGAAGAGCTCATAATGGCTTCATTAAGGCAGAAGTTTCATTTGGTTGACAATGGGTTAATGGCCCATGTGCAGTCTGTTGGCAGCAAGGAATAGGCTACGGGAGGAGGAGAGGTTTTTGATGAGCGTTTTCATTCGGAGGTCAGCCAGGGTCATTCGAGTGTCAGCCACAAGTGAACAAATGTGTAATTGATGTTGGGACAGCCCTGGTGTCCCCCCGGGAAGCACCCTCAGCCTTTTTCGTTCAGATGGGTATTGTGGAGGGGGGGGTGGCGTCTATATTCCCCCCGTTCACTCCCTCCTCTCATCACAGAGGACAACACAGAGTCAAGAATGAAAAGGGTAAAAGAGACAAACGATATCCCAGAAGGAGGATACGCTTCAATTTTGGCCCTTTTCTCCTGCTAGCGATGTTTAATTTCTCCCTGCTGGTATAATTGCTCTCCCCACACGTCGGGAAGCTGGCATGTGATGCAGCGGAGGGGGAGGTGTGCAGGAGATGTCTCCTTTTTGTTTCCTGATTTGCATGGATGTTACCACAGAATGGTAGATAAGTGGTGAGACACAAGCCAGAGTCTTGATAAGGTAGCACTATCCCACTACTTTAAGTGAGTCTGTGTGATTCCAGTGAAAGGAAGTCTGGCTTAATGCTGCATTAATATCATATGGGATGGATGGGGGAAAAAGTCAGTAATGACTTACAAGCGTTCACGTCTTCGGACAACTCGAGACATTTGTATGGTTACAGAAAATCTGCATTGGACCACTTTCCTATGTCTGCGGACAGCAGAGAACCTGCAAGGTCTCCTCTTTCTATGAACGGGGCAAGTGTCCTGTCCGCGTGGCATTTAAAAAAAAATAAAATAAAAAATAACCCGCACATACAGTTTTAATAACTTCAACATTTTGTTCACACCGGGGGTAAAGATAATTCAGCAGAGGCAGGGATATATAGACCAGGAGGGGGGAAATCCCACGCAAAAGTAAAAAATGTGCCATTTTCACCAGTTCCTGGTTCTAAAATGTGAGGATTTGTTGTTGTACTGTGTCTTTTGTCATAGTTAACCAAAGTTTTGGATAGTTGGTCAGTCAAGACAAAAAATGTGAGGACGTCACCTTGGGCTCTCGGATAACTTTTCTGTATTTTCGTAAATTTCTTAGACCGAGAAAATAGTCTGCAGCTGAATCAATAGAAATTAGTCGCAGCCCTATTTAAATATTCCTTATATCTTGCTTCTTTTCCAGGTGGAGAAACCATCAAGAACATCAAAGAGCAGTCTCGCGCCCACGTGGAGCTACAGAGAAACCCGCCGCCCAACACAGACCCCAACGTGCGCATCTTCTCCATCCGAGGCACCCCTCAGCAGTTGGAAAAGGCCCGCCAGCTGATCGATGAGAGAATTGGGGTAGGTGGTCTGGCTCGGTCCCAAAACACTATTGTCTGGCCTGATATTCATGAGCGCACATGTCAATGTGGAGAGCTGCTGGGCTTCTGTGGTCCTGGTGGCCAGCAGGATGTCACCAGAGGTTAAACATAAAGAATCCATCAAATGGACTTAATGGAGTGCATCAGCGCCTGGCCCTGCCCTCTGACCTTGCCTGTTGGCTCCCTTTTAAACACAAGTGTGGTCTCTCACTCGCCTCCTCTTCCCTTTCTCTGCTCTAGGGCCCAGGAATCGGGGGCAACAGCAGCTTCGGTATGAATCCCTACAACCAAGGACCAACCACTCCTCCTCAACAGTAAGCCTCATGTCACATTTTTATGTATTACCAGTCAAACGCCTACTGATAAAGTGTAATACAGTGTCTTCAGTAGACACTAATTGTCAAGTTTATTGCTCACATTGAATTGTCTGTTTATTTTGCATAAGTGGGGCTCAGACGTTCATGACAGGAGGATGGGGCACAACTTTTCAAATATGGCAGCCTCAAGGCCAACAGGACCACAGTAAGTAAAATGAACTATTGTAGCTGCTAAAGCTACATAACTAGATTTTAATATAAAAATGCAAAAAAAAATCAAGAAATCTGATCCTTTCCCAGCAAGATAATTTTGGTCAATGAGAGAACAAAGCTATGTAAACAAAATTAATTTTAAATTTGACTCTGAAAGTACAGCCAGGGAGTTTTGTAGCGCTGCAGTGTATTCAAAGTCTTCAGCGGGCTGGGGTGAGATGGTCGCGCTCCCTGTGGGTAACCACCTCTTTCCTGTACGGACAGATTTTAAATTGGCTGTCGATGGAAATCATTAGGAAACGGATGAGAGCAAAAGAGGAAAAGCAAAGCCCACTCTGTAACTCTAGTGGTGTTATCTGTGTCTGGTTTCAGGTCACAATGGATCCCAGACGGGCCAGATGGACTGGGAGCAGTATTATAAAAAGCTAGGCAAGAGAGACCTATTTTGTTTTAATGTCCACTTTATTCTACAATCTTGTTCCATAGAAGTTTGAATGTAATTCTTTGTATGTAGATTGTATTAATTGTTCACACAAGCCTGATGATATCATGGATTTATTTACCATGTTGGAAAGATTCTGAGCATAAATCCTGCTTTTGTGTAAAACCCGGGTCACTAAAACTGTTTAAGAAAAGTCAGAAGGGAAAAGCTGTATTTAAGATTAGTATTGTAAAAATAACAATTGAAACTCTTTGGTTTGTTTTCAGGTCAGCAAAACCAAGCTCAGAGCACTGCTCCTGAATACAACAAAGCTTGGGGTGAGTATTTGTGGAAGTATTTTATTATTAAAAACAAACCGATTTGAAGTTTAAACTCAAAGCTGCAGATGTGACTTCATGTTCTTGATTCCTGCTCTACTGTTATTTACTGTCCCCCCCCCCCTCCTCTTCAGGCCAGACAGCTGGCCCTGCATCTCAGCAGACCTCTAATCCGGACTACAACGCCTGGGTTGACTTCTACAGACAGCCGATGGCCTACTTCAACCAGGGCGCACAGCAGACACAAGCCCCGGGCCTTCAGGTGAGAACCAACTGCCTCAATGTTTACACACCTTTGTTCACAGTACAGATCAATCAAGGCAAGGCTGGTATTTTTTCTTTTTGTCAGCAAATCTCATAGAAGACCAAGTAATGTCTGTTTGTCAGTACTTTCTGACTTTGGCTCTAAGACCATTGTTCCTGCTGAAGATGTAAACCTTTAAATACACCTCACAAATGTATAGTTTCATTTTGGAAAAAGGCTCAGTCACTTAAACCGCTTTTTCAAGTTTTACTTAAACAAGAGTAGAGATGAAACGGGTTAGTTGACCGACAGAAAATGAATCCGCAACTACTTTTGATAATCACTTAATCAGAGTAATTTCCAAACAAAAGTGCCAAACATTTGCTAGGTCAGGATTTGCTGCTTTTCACAGAATCAATAAGTCACAAAGTGTGGCTCATTGATGCGTCTTTAATAGTTTTGGGGGTAACATTGGAGCTCTATGGCACCCTTACTTATTGGATTTGTTGACAGTAAGAAAATGTGAAAATATCACCGGACTTTTCCTTTTAAACTCCAAACAAATGTCAGTGGAATGAATCAGCTGTGATGTGGGAGATGTTGTGAGAAATGGTGAACAAACTGGTTTTATTCTCCAGGATCATTAAGAGAAGACGCCCAGGTGAAAGACTTGAATCACTGAGGATGAAAACAACCCTTTTTTAACAGAGGGGGTTCTAGATTTGCAACGCCTTGAAGACTTTTTTTCTTAGTGAGAAACACTAGCTGTAGAATGACTTATATGATAAAGTAATATTTCTAAAAATCAGGAACAGTTATTTGTTACTAAATGCTTGTGTACACTGTTATTTTGGATAGACAGTATCGGGGATCCCTTTTTGGACTTGAGAGAGCTGCTTGTTTTTCTATGTTTTCCTGTCTTTGACTCAGATTGTACCGCCAAAATGAACCCAAGAGTTGTAACATTTCAAAAGGCAATATGATCTATTTTTTCTAGTTATGTTGAAATGAACCCATGATTATGTGCTTAGCAGTCTTGAATACCATTTGTCCTATGTCATAAGATGTTTAAAAGGGTGTGTTAAAATGTTTTCTTTTACATAATTCAGTGAAATGAAACTGTGATGTTTTGTTACAGGAAATGTATTTTTGTTACAAGGTTTAAAAACATGGATTAATGTCAGCCAGTGGCAATAGTTCTAATTGAATCCCTGTTGTGCATTGTATGCTGTTTTTCATTGTCCTTTTATTGTACTCTGGTTTAAAAGAAAAAAAAGGTGCAATATCTTATTTCACTTTTGAAACAAAGATGGGTTCTCTAATATTTTGACACTTTTAACTTGTAGTTTTAAGATGTTGTTTTTTTTTGTTTTTTTGTTTTTTTTAAATGGAAATGTCATGGATAATTTATTAGAATTATCTGGTATGATAGGATTTAGGGGGATGTTGCAAATAGCTTTTTTGCCTTTGCTACCTTGTAAATCTGTATATATGCTCATATATTTGACTGTTAATTTAAAATATATATGTTTCATATATATATATATATACTTATATAAAAAATTCTTTTTTTCCTGTGATTAGTGTTGCAGGAAAATTGTCCCTCTTTTTCTGTTCTGTTTTCATACTGAAAATGTTCAAAGATTGTAATTGTGTAATTTGAAATTTGATGTTGCATCTTGTTATGAAGAAAAATAAGTGGTAGATTTTTGTGTATGTTCTGTACCTGAACTATTCAAGACTGCTAAGCCTCTGTACTTCTACCTGTGTAATAATTAATATAGTATTTTTATGTTTTAAGTATTATGATAAAAAAAAAACTCTTATTTGGTACCTCCCAGTTCACCAACGCCCCACTGAGCCCTCGCTGTGGACTCAGTGGGGCGTTGGACTCAGTCCATGCTAATAACTTTTTAATTCATTTTTTATTTTTGTGTGATCTAATATAAATGGTATAAATGATGCATCATTATGAAAAACATGATTCTGGTATTAACCTCATTTCTTAATGAAAAGGGATATAATTTCAAAATGTCTAATTATGGTGTTTGTTTTTTTCTCCTTATGTGTACAGTTAACCATGTATTAAAAACATTCAGACTACCATTATTGTGTACTGTTAAGCTGATTTTCTGTTTCATGACATTATAAACCTTTGTATGTCCTTTGCTGTATTCTGATACTTGGTGTTAAATATTCTGATAAACCTTGCAATGATACAGGATATATACTTTATGTTTTTATGTTTTATAAGCAGAACATCTATATTTTCTAGTCGTTTGCCAGTTCTCACATTCAAATAAATTTTCCGCAAGCCTCTCTTGTGGTTGATATAAATATAATAAAATCGTAAGTTTTTAATGTTAACTGCAGCACCTTTCCACAGCTACACTTTGCAATCAGTTATTTTAAAGCAATAGCACATGTAGTAATTGTTTGTGGTTTATTTTAAGGGAAAAGTTATATTTTAATCAGCCACTTAGAATATTCTGACTAAGAAAAGTGTTGAAATTGTGCCTTGTGTAGTGAAAGGGAAAAAAAAAATAATGGTAACTGTCAACTTGCCCCAAATGACATTTTCTCTTAACATCTGATTTTTATGGGAGATTTTGGTATATGAGCCCAATCTTTAATATAACACCTGTGTGTTATCAGCATCCATATCTGGACCGGTTTCTTTACAGCCTGATACAATGTCATACATACTCAATCGGGTGAGGTTTCCGGTGTGATGACAATTCAAAGTTGACTCCTCCTTTTATTATTTTATTCAAACCGACTGGTGTTTAATGTTTTGGCCACTACAAAATTGGGTTAGTTTGTCAGAATACAGTTTCATGACAAATTTCAATCTTTGCCTTGCTCAATGGTAGCAGATTTCCTACACGGTCTCATGGTTCCCTACGACAATCCATGTAAGATTTTCGTCCTTCCAGCAGCATGCCATCCCTCAGCTCTCCTGTCTTGTCCCTCTTCACCCCCTCCAGCTTTGTCACTGCACATCTTTGCACTCAGCAGGGAGACTCCTGCCACAGTGGACCCTGAACGGCCCCATACCGTCCACTGCATTGATGCGGTGCAGCTGTTTCCAAATCCAGCCCTTGATTTTGATCCTCTTCTCTGTCTTTAATTATTTATTTTTTTACCGCTGCCTCCCCGAGGACACTTCTGACCTGGGGGTCCTTTGTCGCTGTCTGATTTAGTTGTTCCCGGATCATTCACAGACAGGTTCAGAGGCTTGATTTTTTTATTTTTTTATTAATAAGAACAATTATTGGGCTCCTTTTTATGCTGCAGCATTTGAACAATCAACATAAACAGGCATTTAGACTATGATACCATATGCTCCGTGTGTGTCTCATTTATTTAAGGGGAAAGTGACAAAATCATTTTATGCTATTTAGACTGGACTATTGGCTACACAATATAATGCAATTAAATATTACATCACAACAATCGGACTTTAAAATGTACCAAACATATACACACAGACGTTGTTGCAAGGAAATAATACACATTTGATTCAGCTGTTTTCGTTATTTTGTACATTATTTAAACAGTGTTGTGTTCAGTGGTAGAAAGTTTTACTGTACTTAAGTATTTGCGCTTTCTGCTACTCTATGCTTGTACTTACATACTGCAAATCTGAGGAAAGTATTGCACATTTTTAGTCTACATTTTTTTTATCAGCTACTTGTTGCTTTGAAATGTTACCTTAAAATATATTATCAACTTATAAAATATGTTGCATGAAACAACAATAACATAACTTGATGGAAGGAGCCACTCTGCACAGTGAGTACTTTAAATACATCTATCACCTTGTGGTATTTCTACTTTTTCTCCCAGCACTGAGGCTCATGCATCAACTACTCATGAACGGTTTTCTCATTGAGCCTTATTGATCTGTTTGGAATGTCTGTAAAAGAGCAGTGGGGGAAGAAGAATTCAGATATTTTAGTAAAAACAGCAATACATATAAGAGTCATGCATTCAAATGTTTACTTAAATAAAAATAAATTATTAGCTTTGAAATATACTCAGTAAAAGTACTCCTTATGGCCCATTTTAGAATAATATGCTATTGGATTATAGGTATGTATGCACTAATGTGTAACACTAATGTTGCAGCTGGTAAAGGTGGAGCTAATTGTAATCTATAACATTAAAACAATGTATTAGCTGGTTATATTTTGTATTTATAATTTGAATTGGCAAAGCAACTGAAGCTGTAAGACAAATGTAGTGGAGTGGAAGATAAACTTACAATGGAATTACCGAAGTGCCTCAAAATTGTACTTGAGTCAGTGCTGGCTACTTTCCACCACTAGTAAAAAAAAAAAAAAAAAAAATGGAGAAATACAATGAATCAAATGTATGTGGAGAGTGGTGTTTTGCATTTAATTGAGTCTAGTTTTTTAATGGTTGAAGAGAATAAATCCACTTTTCCAATTTAATATTTGAGGCTAAACAATTTAAAACCGATTTCCCTCGCTGTGTAAATTGAGGTAGGCCTACACAGCTCCTCCACATCAGGCAGGTGCCCCCTCTCCCCGTCCTGTCCAACAAGAGAGGGGGAGAAAAGCTTTTTAGGGGGGAGGAGGGACTTCCAGCACCTCTCTCACCTTTGCAACAGATGAGCCGATCTCCAGTCTCCTCCACACTGGGACAGCTACCTTAATCTGGTTTTAATGACCCTGCCGAGGATCCCCGGAGACTCGGCACTCTTTCCTCCAGCTGGTTGGACGACAGCAGTTTGCAGAAGTGTGTGTGTGTGTGTGTGTGTGTGTGTGTGTGTGTGTGTGTGTGTGTGTGTGTGTGTGTGTGTGTGTGCACGCGCGCGTGTGTGTTTTCCCTGCAGAAAGTTAAGAGTGAGAGTCGCTGATTCATAATGTGACTAGGAATATTTTTTTAGCCACGTGTGTTTTAATGGGGATTATAACTCACTTTTTATTCGGATTGATTGTTATTTTCTAAGGCGCAAAATACCCACATACAAAAATGCAACTTTTCAAGCAAAATCTAATCGTTTTATTTTATAATTTGTCTTTTACTTTCGGTTATTTTGTCATTAAAGTTTAGACGTTCGCATGTATTATTTTAGCATGACCGAGTCTATTTTCTCCACTTTATATTCTCTCCTGATAAGCGTTAAACTCTGCTATTTATCCACAAACAAATGCCTTTCTTTGATAGGTTTCCCACCAGCTCTTTGAAATAAAACAATTACCGCGTTCTTTGTGCAATAATTGTCAATCATCCACATTAAATTGATAAGCTTTAAATGGACAGAATAAAAGCTTAAATTGTTTTACAATGAAACAGCTAAGCAGGATGATTTGCTATTGCTGACATGCCCGCGGCTTTACCAGCTCCAGATAATGCCATAGGTTAATGCATAAATAAGCAAATCAAATCCATGCGTTACCCCAATTCAATTCATTTAATTCCTCTTTAATAAAGAAGCGGCCCCACCCCCCTGTCCCCCACCATTTACCTCGGATTTGTGCGATGAATGCTATAAATGTAAATCAATCTAGATGAGAAAGAATCCCGTTGAAAGGGAGGAGAAATTTCATCTGGGAAAAGGAGACAAATGTAGGAGGGGCCCGCTCATAAAAAGCAGCTGTTTCACAGTAATCTTTTTTCGTGCCCTGTCACTCACCTTGCCTTTTCACTATCTCCTCAGCTCAAAAAGAAAAACCCTCCGCTATTGTATTTAGTTGCCATTTCTTCTTTCCCATTACATTGCCATAATCCATATTCGCCCAGAGAGAGAGAGAGAGAGAGAGAGAGAGGTAAAGAGAGAAGGAGAGAGTGAGAGAGAGAGAGATAAAGAGAAGAGAGAGTGAGAGAGAGCACAACTTGCCTATTTTTGCGGACAATCCCCTTGTAGTTGTTGGAGTGAAAAGAGGAGTGCATGGATGTCAAATTGTCCTCAAAACACCATGAAAGATTGATTTGCAGCACTTTTCAGGGCCCTGACATTACTCGGAGGGGAGCTGAATAGGAAACCTGTGAGCCGGGGATGGAATAAAGATGTCCTCTCTGCTGGAAAAGAAGGAAAACTGCCCATTTAGCCCCAGTCCATCAAGCCCGAAAAATAGGCAAGAGAGGAAAAAACACAGAGGACTGTGACTATAGAGAAGAAAAGGACCGTATATACTCATCTAAACGTTGTCACAATACCGAGCGGGCTCCGAACATCCATGAATATTAAACCGCTTACCTCAACAAGGGCTTGAAAAAGTGAACCACGTCAAAGCAGCTTTGCATGCGAACAATGCTGTAAAAAAAACGTCACGTCGAGTTTGTTTCCATTCTTGTTATTCCCGCGCTAACTCCTTACAAAAAAATTAATATTACCACCGCATGAATACCAAATGCATGAGAAAAAAATGGGCGAGCAACTCCCAGACTCAATGACCCAGAAAAACTCATCACAACTCATCACTTAAACTCACAGAAAATGTTCTTTATTTTATTCTTTTTACATTCTCATACCCTGTTGCATATTTTTTTTATGTCCTTATAGCCTACTTTTAAACAGCGTAAAATGAATATTCATATGTGCTACAGAGTGCAGCCTATACATTCTGTTCGCTTGAATCTATTTTTACAACCCTCTTAGGCTTTTTAAGCACTTTTAATTCTGAAGGCTTTCAATCTTTAGAATACTTAAAAATGTATTATGCATTTTAGTCAATCAGCATGTATTTGCAGCTTTGCACAATCATGTTGCATTCATTTAAAGTCCAGCTCTCTGCAGGATTTACTAAAATAAAGTTTCTCTCTCTCTGCTGTGCGTTTAGAAAGTGTCTGCTGGTGCGTGGCGCTGCAGCGGGCAGGTCCCCACGGTGAGGGGTGTGTCATTAATAAGTAATTAGACAGGGCTCACCCTGGCCACCTATATAAAGAGAGCCTCGCAGCCTGGCAGGGCAGCTTTACGCACAGACAGTTTGGAGCAGAAGGACGCACTGAGGAGCAGCTCTGGGTGTCCACCTCTTCCTCTACTCTTTTATCGCTCCACTTGCAGCTGTTATCATTTCAGGGTTTTCTGTTTTTTTCATTTGCGACATGGGCTCCGTGCTACCCACCGACGCTTTGGCTCTCAAGTCTGGATTTAAGTGTCCGAGCCGCTCGCTGTCAGACGTGATCACCTCGGACATCCTGCACAGCTTCCTGTACGGCAGGTGGAGGAACGTGCTGGGCGAACACCTGGCGGAGGAGCGCCAGAGCGGCAGCAGCCCCAAGACCGCCTTCACCGCCGAGGTGCTGGCTCAGTCCTTCGCCGGAGGTAGGCTGACATGCTGCTTTATTATGGGACTATTTTATTTCATTTGAATCCTGATTGTTTTATCATATTGTCGTATATGTTTGGAAGTTAATCATTGCTGGTTTGCTGCCTAATTTTAGAGATTTCTTACACGTTTTATTTAAGGTAATGTGTATTTTTTTATGGAATAAAAAAAAAAAATCAAGATTTGATTACAGTTTTAATGAAACATATTTTTTCATGAAGAATGTGCTTATAGGCCTATTAGATCATTGTGCAATTCCACACAAATGTGCATCACCGAAACCCAAGAGGAAATTTTTTTTTTATTTGTCCACTAATTTAGGCATTTCGTCCTAATAATACCGTCACATAAGGCCTATAACTTCGAGAAGAACTGCACCAGAAACTAAAATAACTTTTGCTGTCCGTCTCATACATTATTTCCCAAAGTTTCTCTCACTAACTTGTTGCTGTTTTCAGCATTTTCCCTTCATTTTGCTGCTTTTATTTCGACCCATTTAACGCGTTTACCCTTTCAGAGTTTGGAGACCTCGCGTTCAGAGGCTTGTTAGGCGTGTAACTGCCGCTGATTGAAAGACGCAGGGCATTAAATTCATTTGGTTAACTTTGTGCTTGACCTGGGAAAGTTTCCACTTAAACCTCGAGGAGAGAAAGGTTTCCTTTCTTTGAGATGTCCCAGGTTTTTATCCCGCATTCATCAATCTCCGGACAGTCTCTTTTCCTCTCTTGGCAGCTATGGGGCTCCGGAGCTTTTCTCTTTCTCTCTCCTTAAAAGATTTGCTGTTCCTCGCATAATGCACCGTGAAGGCTAAATCTAATGCTATTCATTGCATGTCAACCATCTAATCGCCTTTCCATTTTTTTGTTGCAGAAATTCCTGAGTCTTTTTAACAAGTCCTCGTTTCATTCAGCGCAAATTTATTGCTACAAAGTTCTTAAAAGGATAATGAATTTGGAATTAGCCGTTGCTTTTCCAGTAAACTTTAATGAATATCACATCTGAAGCATGACAAATTGCTGGACCCTGGGCAATAGAGGACCATTTAACCCCTATTCTGGCCAGCTTTTTTTCGCAGCCTAAAAAAAAAAAAAAAAAATCTTTGATTTTGACATTAAAGAAGCGCACGATTCCCCCCCCCCCTTTTTCCCTTTCTGGTGTGGATGAAAATGCTTTCCGAGGGGGTTTCTCTGCACAACAAAAACTTTCAATTCAACCAGATAATCGAATTAAACGGAGGATAAGGTGTAGCTTAATATTTCGTGACTAAAATAAGATCCAGTCCATTTGCTGCTTTTAGGACTTTTCCAGCAATCCTGTTTCATGGGACGTTTTGGCATCTACTCCCCTGCTGAACAACAGATACTCTGCTTTATCGGAATTACATTTCTGTGCAGTTTTGCTCGTGCACAATTTTATAGAAATCGATTTGAAGCTCAGTCTCTATTTCTAACATCTAGGCTACATGTTTTAAAAAAATGTATATAATATATATATTTTGCATGCTCATATTTCTTCTTTATATTTGAAGAGGTGCAGAAGCTGTCCAGCCTGGTGCTGCCCAGCGAAGTGATCATCGCTCAGAGCTCGGTCCCTGGAGAAGGACTGGGCATCTTCTCAAAGACCTGGATCAAAGCAGGAACCGAGATGGGCCCTTTCACAGGCAGAGTCCTGTCCCCTGAACACGTGGACCTGCTCAAGAATAACAACCTCATGTGGGAGGTGAGTTGAGAGACTTCAGTTTCTGATGAGTCTTGACGTCATTCATTCAGCCTGCAGGGCAGTAAGATCCTGTGCTGCTGTGCTTGAGACAGCCTATAACTTCCCTATAATATTGACGCGCTTTTCCTCGCCGTTCTGCGAGCTCAGGTGTTCAATGAAGACGGCACGGTGCGCTACTTCATCGATGCCAGCCAGGAGGACCAACGCAGCTGGATGACTTACATAAAGTGCGCCCGGAACGAGCAGGAGCAAAACCTGGAGGTGGTGCAGATCGGCAGCAGCATCTTCTACAAGGCGGTGGAGGTGAGAATGAACTTTCTGTGCATGAGGCCTGCTGGAGGTCTGTAAACATTGACTGGGCCTTCAGTGGCTTAATGAGATTTTATTGACGACCACCAATAATGATTTAAATGTCCTCTGGAGCAGCGCCGCCTGGTGGCCACAGGGAGAATTGAGTATATGATTTCTGTAAATTGATTGTCAGGTTGCAGCAGTCACATAGCAGCAAATTGAAATCAAATATTGATTATCTGACCTTTGACCCACTTCCTTCCTTCCTCAGACCATCCCACCAGACCAGGAGCTTCTTGTCTGGTATGGAAACACCCACAACACATTCCTGGGAATCCCTGGAGTTCCGGGAATAGATGAAGAACACCTGAAGAAAAGCAGGAATGGTGAGTCATTGGATCAATATCAGGGCCGTTACAAACTGTTTATTTGTCTGCGGTGTCATTGCTTGAGTGAGTCTCATTAAGGCAAACACCTGTAAGCCAGTTTATTTCATTGTGGTTCATTTTCAGATCAAAATGTTTGATTCTTTTTTTTTTTTATAGAAACAAAACATGCAGCTACACATCAGCAGCCCCCATTTGAGACCAACTTAATCTCATCTCCCTCCTCTTTGTTTCGTCTCCCAGATGACCCCCACTCCTGTGACGGCCCTTCCTCTTGCTCCCCACCCGCCTCCACCACCACAGCCGGTCGGATGCGCTGCGTCATCTGCCACCGCGGCTTCAACTCCCGCAGCAACCTGCGCTCCCACATGCGCATCCACACTCTGGACAAGCCCTTCGTCTGCCGCTTCTGCAACCGCCGTTTCAGCCAGTCGTCCACGCTCCGAAACCACGTGCGCCTGCACACCGGCGAGCGGCCCTACAAGTGTCACGTCTGTCAGAGCGCCTACTCCCAGCTGGCGGGCCTGAGGGCGCACCAGAAGAGCGCGCGGCACAAACCGGTGGCGCACGCCGCCGACGTGTCATCCAAAGTGTCCTCTCCTCCCCCACAGATGGCGGCCATGCCCCACCAGCACCAGAGGCCCCTGGTGCACCACATCCCCACCATGGTGCTATGATGACAGAAACACGGAGGGACAGTCACGCAGAACAACGTTGCACTTTAGATTATAGCTGTAGTGGAGAAGTAAAGCAGATGACACAGGCCGTCACTGAGGAAATGCATTGGCTGATGTCACAGTAAAGCATCTCACAAAAACAATTGAATACGTTGCCTTATTTTTATTGCTTGTTTCTTTGTGATCAAAATTCCAGCAGAAATATGTTTTAATGATTGTCTGTATTTTGGAAAGCTGAAATAGCCTATGCTGAAAAAATGATTAAAGATTATACAAATAAATTGTTATTATCTGTGTAATCTTTGAACCAAATGTCATATATATCACTATAAATGTGAGACAAAACAGATGTTTTCTACATTTTTACAGTGTTTATTTTGCATCACATCAGGTCAGAGATGTGTACAGTAAGTAGAAACTAAGGGACGTGACCACCAGTGTACATTGTTACAGCTGCATCCTTCCACACTGTAAACTGAAATTGTCACTTTAACCTTGCACATACCGTATGCTATACTGTTGTGTAATTGTAAAATTGTATTGTATGCAAATGTACATGTGAATGTAAATACATTTGTGCTTTCTTCTATTCTAAATAAATATGATATGATATTACATATGGTGGTAATTATTGTAGTAACTCACCCATCAAAACACCTGTTGCTGCTGTAAAGGCTCCCATCCATCATACTGTAAACTCTGAGCATATAGTCAATTCCTGTTTTGTCATGTAATGTCAACATTATTAGAAACACACTTTGCCAAGGTCCTTCTAAATAATGGTTTGTTTTTGTAGGTCATATTAGTAGAATGTTTTGAGAGGTGAAATCCAGAAAGGTGATGCTTTCCCTCAAACCATTTTCTTAACTGCCTTTCCTGTTCAGCATCACAAGGAATGGGACCCTATAGTACACCAGTAGGTAAGTGGTGGGGTCAAACCCTAGACAGGTAAACATCACATTGGCCAGCAGGTACAAATGTGTTTTATGTCTATGTTAGATTTGTGATGGACTTGCAACGTGTCCAGAGTGTACCCAGCCGTTGCAACTATATAAGCAGTTGGCTGCTCAATTCTTACAGACAAAGGTAATATTTTGCTTCATAAAATTATTTTTTTAAATTATGTATATTTTATTACTTGGAGTGTTCATACTGTCAGTGTAGTTATGTGGTTGGTGTGTGTGTGTGTGTGTTTATATTGATGTTTTAATGAACTGCTCGAAGGCAATTTTCCACCTTTGTGGACATTAAAGTTCTATTTTTTTTCTATTCTATCTTTATTGAAACACTTTAATGCACATAAAAGTAGCTATAAATAGTTGGTAGATAACAAAACTGATATTTTATGTATGTCAAAGAGGTGGAAGTATTGAAAATGGGTTTTTATTTTATACTTTATGTGCACTAAGTTGTGAATGCTGACCATCTTTAGTAATGAAAAGTTCCTTAATGTTAAGATAGTGATTAAAAACTGTGAAATATTCTCATTTAATATCTTAATTATTTAAAAGTTTTTCATCTTAACTAAACCAGTGTTCTGCCTTTCTTTAGTCAACAGGTAATTTCAGTTATTTTGTCTTCCACATGATGGCGCCAGATAATCACAAAAAGAGAGTCTCATTAGAGAAAAGTGGTAGCCTGACAAGCCCAGACCCACATCAAGATTACATTTGCTGCCGCTAGGGTGCGTCTAGATTTCTATAGAAAAGTGGGCCTCTCCTGGAGAAACAAGGTAAGGACGCTTTAATGACAGATACTTACTTGATCTTAATAACAATGTATTTGATTAATTTGATTAATTTGCTGTACCACATTGCATTTCTACCATATAAATGATTTGTACATACAGTAGATGTAAGCCACTTCTGAGCGACTGCAGCACTTGTCTGCTGTCAAACATCATCCAACTTCCCAACAAGGAGTTTTCGGACAAGTCATCATTATAACAAGTACAGAGCAACACAGATCAATGTGCTGCAAGTAAATACACTTCAGAGATAAATAAGGTGGAGGGGAAATTTGGGCATCTCTTCTGTCCAGAGGAATTAGGGAGGATTTTGACTGGATGTTGTTTCATCCATAGAGACTGTCCACACTTTCTGCCCTGCAGAGTGAGGAAAACAACACAGTTTAGCCATCAGATCTACATAGATCATTATGCCAAAATGATGCCATTTCACCCAAACAAGGAGCACCTTTACACTGGTTTTGTCATCCTGCTGTTACCCTGTCCTTCGAGGAGCCACAGCAAGAAGCTATCCACTCAGCGGCATTGCACAGAACTGAAGGAAGACAGTGTGAAACAGACTTGAATTCCTCTTTTATCTGTTTAGCATCAGCCTCACTGCGCCTGAGATAATGTTGTGGCAGGTAACCTGATCCCACCCCTATCAGGTTTACACCTCCATTTTACACCCAATCCTACTATGCATTTCATGTTATAAGTCTTTACTTTATTAAAATGTGTTTATCCCCACAGTGAAAAGAATAAAGCTTGGGAGCAAACATGTCATTCATCACAATAACATCTAGTTAATAAAACCTGTTTTCTACAAAATTGTCTGTTTAAAAACTTGGTATAAATTTATATCAGAAAGTTTGAATACTTACCAGAGAATAGCAGTCACAGCATAGTTCCACTTTAATTTCTTCTTTACTTAGTCTTGAAGTCATCTGTTCCCATGTGGTCAGTGTAATGATGTGTGTGCACTGACACTGCAAGACAATGACACAGCGTTTCTTCAGTTACAGAGACTCTAGTACTCCACTGGCTGATGTCAGTGAACTGAGGGCCACCACACAGATACACAACGTATATTTATATTATAACTGTTATTTGTCTTTTTCCTTAAAGTTCCCATTGCATGTTTACTTCAAAGACATCAAACCGAAGAACACAATGAGATATTGCCACGGACAGTAGCCTAATTAAGATAAGAACAGTGTATACATTTATGATAAGGGATCATTTCTTACAATGTGTATAAATAAATAAAAACTAAATACTCATATGTCCATCATGCGGATTTGTTTGTAACAACAACTGCAATCAAGGTGCCAAGACTTCGATGTCTCTTTGTCAGTATATTTCATTATATAAGAGACATATAGTAACAAAATGATTGCATCATTTTCATGCACACATTAAAATCTCAGCTTCTTCTTCTCAATTTGCAAAATTCAACTGAACTCAAAGCTGGGAGTAGAAATGAGGTTGTAAGAAATAAAGCAAAGGAAGTCTTACCATTTCTTTCATAATTTAACAAATAAGTAAAGGTTTTTACTAGAATTACTTTTCAATCATCATCATCATCATCATCATCATCATCATCATCATCATCATAATCATCGTGGTATTTGTGTGTGTTTTAGTATTTACAAGTAAAGAAAAAGAAATTCCTAAGAATAAAAAAAACATAGTCTTTCTGCTTCACTACAAACCATGTCAGTAAATCTCAGGCTTCATCTCAGCTATATAAAATTAAACATATTGAATACATTATTTAATGGGTGCAATATAGCATTGATTGGCGTTTCTCTCTCAGTACTACATTAATCTAATAACTTTGACAATGTTGATTTTGAAAATAAAGATCTAAAAATAATAATATAGGATGATCTGCACCCTTCAATAAAGGAAATGAAAAGTAAAGAAAAGATGGCTAATAATGACGAAAGCTCTTCTGGCTATTATCAAAGAATTTCTAAGAGATGATTTAATCAAATGCTGAATAGATTGACTTGGCCTTGCTGGAGCGATGATGCTGTTATCTGTTAGTAGAGTCCTGTCCATTCAACGCTGCTGCAGGATTGTTGTCATTTTTCTGTGGCTAGCCTTCAGCGCTAGTTTGATTTTCTCTCCAACATACTTTGATCCAGCAGGTGGGTCACAGTTTATGTCGACAACTTTGTACTGAGCCAAGCTGATTAACTCCTGCAACGAAAACATTCGTTTATGAAAGTAACCGCTTGTTGTCAGAAATAATTGTCGTGGCTAAGAGTTGAAAACAAATGTGAGCTAACAGCTAGCTTAACGTTAGCTCGATAGACGCATCTGGCTAGCATAGCTTTAAATTAAGCTCGTGACTGATTTTGCTTAAACACACACACACACAACACACAAACGTCTACTAATAGCCATCAGATCTTTAGTTAGTTAATTATTCGCAGGTCACTAGGGATGCTATACAGTCTGCTTTCAGTGTAAACACAGTAACTTGTGATGAGTTTTACGCACAGCGCCAAATATGTCCATGTTAGGTCATCTTCACACGGCGGTCGGCTGTTCAAAGAATAGCTGGAAAATTTTACTCAAGGTTAGATCAGGGTACTGGTTAATTTTTTATGAATTTTAGTTTGCATGGAATTTCTAACGTCATACGCTTGTTTTAGCTTGGAAATGAGAAAATGCCACGCTGACTAACATGGCTCTGTTCCAGCAGTGACTCTGCTTTTGCACATATACCATACTCCTCCTTTATACTGCCCTTTCTTTGACAGAAATGCACCGACAACATAACAAACAAACATAATGACGATTGCTACTCTGACAGCATGAGCCCTGTCAGTGCTGTCTCTGCACTGTAACACACACCAGTGGAACTCAGCTGTCAGGCTCAAATTAGTCTAGTGAAAGTTGGGGCCTCAAGTTATTTATGGATGCAGGGGGCAAAATAATATGACTGATTTCAGTTTTTTTTCTTCTAAAATCCATGTACATTTTCTCTATTTATTTGACAGTTTATAGAAACAGGAGTTATCGATTAATTGAAGCAATTGCAGCCCTAGGTTGTACCATAGCATTTTAAGTTTGGCATCATCATGTGTTTCCATTGTTGCAGTTCTCATACTTTTATTTGATCAGAAGTATGATTTATTTATTTTTTTTTTAACTTTTCTTGAATTCAAAGGTATTGTCAAGTTTCAAGTCTCAGTATAAAATATTACGAAACAAGGGAAATTAAGCCATGAGGGTTTTCCACCCTTTTCTACTCTTAAGAGGGGATTTATATTTTTGAAGTTGAGCCCAGTATTTCTCTCTGGAATACACATTGAATGTGTTTTTCCAGTACCAATTCAACATCTGGAATAAAATAAAACATTTTAAACATACCAGTGAAATATTATTGTTAATTTCAGCTTTAATTTATTTATTTTAAGCTTTTGCAAAATCAGTAAGTTAGAGGCCTTCTCAGTGTATCAGAGTCAAGTATTAAATTACTTTAGTCAGGTTTGAGTTCAGGTCATGCAGTCTTTGTGTCCACCTCTGTACTTGACTAGATTTTAAACAATAGATAATGAAAAAAATCATAGATTATGTCTTCCATACAGTGGTAAAAATGTCTTGATGCCTTCCTAAATGGTGGCACATCAGTTGGCCAGTTACTACAAATTCATGACGTGCAGTCAAGTTTTGTTTAAATCCACAGAACTTTATTTTATGTTTTAGTGGAGATCCCAAAGTTTTTTTGAGGACATCAAATACATCAGGCTTAGTTTTGGGTAAATGTGTATAAAAGGATGCACAAAAGAAATGTTCCATTTGATTGAGTGGTTCAGACATAAAAGATGGTGTGACTTTTTCACATCATAGCTTCAGTGTAACAAGCTGATACAGAACAAAATGCAATAAGATGATTTTAACAACCTTAAAGCTACTTAAGGGGAAACAAAAAGGGAAAACTGTATGTTTAGGGGTTGAATTTGCTTTCACATAACATCACACTGGCCTACCTGTGTTGTCTGTGTACACACAGGATGTTAGGATGGAGTGTGGCCCAGTTCTGCCGGACAGCCTGGTGTTGGAGATCTTCCTGCGTCTGCCCCACGATGCCGTGCTGAGAGTTGGTCTGACCTGCAGACAGTGGCTGGCTGTCTCCAGAGATGAGTTCCTTTGGAGGGAGCTGTTCTACAGCTACTACCGCATACCACGCTCTGTACCCCGACACCCAGGTAAATAATTATATGTTTAACAGAAGAAATCAAAGGCTTACTCAGTATAAAAGACACTGGTAACCGTATTGTGTATAGATATTTAGACTGGTTGCAGCTTTAAAAATAACCCTCCTGATCTTCCTTTGTGCAGCGGCTGTGTCGTGGTACAGGGAGTTCCGACGTCTGTTTGACTGTATCCCCTGTGTGGAGGTTCAGACGCTGAGAGAACACACTGACCAAGTCCTCCACCTGGCTTTCTCTCACAGGGGTCACCGCTTCTCCTCCTGCTCCAAAGACTGCACCGTTAAGGTAGGGATTCAAAGATTGTTGAGCTTTCATTCCGGGTCTTATTTTCTTACTTTCTGCCAGTGTGACAAGTGATTGTGTTCAGTATTGGGTTACCTAACTGTGGAGCTTTTCTCCTCTCTGGTTAATGGTAGTACTGCTGTAAAGTACACACTTCAGGGCCAAAGCAAGTTCCAACAGGTGAACCTAAAATAGATTAAAACATCTTGTAAACACGTGTGTCTAAATAATTGATTTAGAAACTCACAAAATGAATGTTATAATAATAATTATTTTTGGCACTTCCTGTGTTCTTATTGGATTTTTGGTTCTTCGAAGCTGCTTCAAATGAATCTGGAACTGTTGTCAAAGCAAAGTCCTTAGACCCAAACCTGCAAAAGTGAAAACTTACTGACACTAAGTTCGATCACGACATTTTAGGGTAAACCCATACATTTTCAGAACCAATTTAAACAAATATTCTTTGTATTTTTTGTTCATTGTTCAGCAGTTTTCAAATCATTTTCTTCTCTGATCCTAAATCAGCTGTCATCCTCCTTCTCATCCTCTTACTTCTTTCCAAACCTGACCTCTGGCTTCTTGTGTGCAGCTATGGGACACAGAGCGGCCAGATGGTAATATATCATTGGTGCACAGCTCCAGCATGCGGCAATTTAACTGGGGCTACACCCAGTTCTCCCAGTTCAACGCTGACGACACCCTGCTGCTCGTGTCCGGTGTCTACCTGGGCCCACACCACTCCTCGTCTGGGGAAATCGCTGTCATCAGTCTGGGTAGGAATCAGAAAACTAATCCCTCTTTGTCTTTCCTCAGCTAAGAGTTTGTGTGTGTTTCCAACCCATTTTCCATCTTAACACACCGCAGAAAATTACACGCTGTTGTCGCGTGTGAGGAACAAGCCGTACGATGTGTTTGGCTGCTGGCTGAATGAGACCCACCTGATCTCTGGGAACCTGCACTGGATAGGCAACATGACGTCCTGCTCTGTGCTTTGGCTCAATAAAGCCTTCCAGGTGAGACCCAGTGCAGCAGATAAAGTTTCTTAGAACTTATGTCAGTCAAAACTGTCAACACTTATTGATTAATAAAAATTCTCCGACAGGATGTTGAATCAGAGAATGTCAACGTAGTCAAGCGCCTTTTCAAAATCCAGAACGTCAATGCCAGCACCATTCGCACAGTGATGGTGGCCCACTGCCGTCGTCATGACAACCCAGACTTGCTGCTGGACTACGAGGCTCAGTCCCAGGCTCGAAGGCAGAAAGGGCAGCAGCAGCAGCAGCACCAGCCCCTCCTCTTCGACCTGGGAACCTCGGGCAGTGACGAAGAAGATGAGGAAGAGGAGGGGAGCGAGGAGAGCCAGAGGGAAGCAATGCTCGGCACTTGCCGCCTTCCTCAGCCCACCATCTCAGGCCTGGAGCACGTTATATATTCAGGTAAAGTAGGGCACACAGAGTTGGCGATAGAGACTCATGTGGCTAAGATGATGGGCAGAGCCCACACAAAGGCCCCTGACCTAATTGAGCCTTCTGAGCCCGGGGAGGGAGAGGACAAAACTTACTTACTTTTCACAACCGGCAGCCTTACATACTCTCCTCACCAGATAGGTAAGATGGCTTCAAAGCAGCGGATTTAAAGCTTAAGCATGCCGATATAATACAACTAATTTATGAAACTTTGTATAAGAAAGATTCCACACAATGCTGTCAGACATCTCATGTGGTAGTCTTTGTCCCTTTCCAGGTATAAAGCTAATCAAGCCCGACCAGATGACCACTTGTGGTCCAGTGCTCGGGGAAGAGCGGAGTTCAGTTGAGTTTTTTGATTCCCTGGACCATGTTATTGATATCCATGGACACATCATTGGTATGGGCCTTTCTCCAGACCACAGGTAATTAAATAATGTATAGATTCAGTATGCTTTCATGTAGAAAATAAGCTATATAGGCTCATATACTGCAATGACGACATAAGTGGCCGAATGCTGCAGTGGCTGAATGGGAGCAAAGGATCTGAAATGTTGTGGAAAGCCTTCCCAGAGGAGTGGAGAAGCATATTAATGCCCATGGTCTTCGATGAGATGTTCAGCTATCACATATGGATCTAATGTAACATACCTTTGGCCATGTAATTTAGTATCAAACTGTTTTTACTGTATTTTCAGAGCCTTAAAAGTCTTTTTAAAAAAGCATATAACCAATTTTTCAGATTACGTTGCCATTGACTCCTAAATTTACTTCCTTTCATTCATAAGGTACCTTTATGTGAATAGCCGGGCTTGGCCAGCCGGGTGTGTAATCTCTGACCCCATGTCTCCTCCTCCCATTGCCGAGGAGATCGACCTGCACGTCATCGATCTGAAGAGTTTGAGGGAGGAGAGAAGGAGCCTGCGTGCACACCGAGCCTTCACGCCTAACGATGAGTGCTTCTTCATCTTCCTCGACGTCAGCAGAGACTTTGTTGCCAGGTAGGAGGCCGTCTCATTTTTCCAAGAATAGATGCAGCTTTCACACATGCAGCCCTTACCATTAATGTGCTTGCATTTTAGCATTAAGGTGTCATGTATGATAAGGGAAGTGATACTGCAATGGCAGTACATTTTTCACCACAATTTGACACCTCATGCCGTAGAAACATCTGTGTTCTCATACTGGCATATTGTGTGGACAGAAGCCTCACAATGCTCCTGTTTTTACATATGATGGCTGTTATTTTTAGCATCTTTCGCTGTTTTGGCATTTGCATGTGAATGCTCACACAGTTTTAAAATAATGTAAACCCGTAGCTTGTATGAATGACAGAAGCTGTCATCATCACTGGAACAGCTGGGGTAATTAATTTACTCAAGGTTGCAGAATGTATTAGTGAAAGCACCTGCACTTACAAGATGTAAGAGATACACTTACTATACCAAATTTGAGCTTTCATTTAGTAGCAAAAGAAGAAGATGGAGATTAAATGTTCCTTTCAGACAGTGAGGAAACTCTGCTCTGTAGGATGACTTTCTCATTGGCCACACTGACTGATACATTACATAATAAATTTCTGAAGAGTTTCCGCTCAAAAAAACTATTTCAGAATAGAAATCTTCCACTTGTATGTAGCTTGTATGTTAGCCAAACTCACCCACCACAGATATAAGTGTATTTGTGTGTGGGTGGTGTTTATTAGCCTGAGTGATAGTGTTTGAGAGTCTTGGGTGATTTCCAAAGCTAATGAGTGACAGGAGAACTGCCACAAGCCACTGAGCAACCACCCAACCATTATCTCTCTAAATGTGCATGTGTAAGTATTATTTTAGGACAGACTTGAAAAATGGTATGCTTTATTATTTATTTTATTATATGCTTAAATATTTAAATACCACAGAACCCAAAACATTTTCTAACAAAAATCAATCAACAATGTTGAAATCATTTCATTTTGAAGGCTTTGCTGACTTATCTCTCCACTCTCCTATCCGTAGTGGAGCAGAGGACAAGCACGGCTACATCTGGGACCGTCACTACAACATCTGTCTGGCACGTCTGGCACATGACGACGTGGTGAACTCAGTGGCGTTCAGCCCCGCTGACCAGGAGCTGCTGCTGTCTGCAAGCGATGACTCTACCATTAAAGTGTGGCGCTCACCGCGCATGGTTCGCCTGGCGCAGGCCCCCTCCCGGCCGCTGAGGCCCCGCAGCCTCCTGCCGTCCTGGCTGGGACGCAACAAGAACTCAACGTCTGCCAGCAGTGTGAATGGAAAACCATGAGTCAGGTTGGAAAACACTTGCTGTGGGAAGGAACGTTTGATCTTTTCCTCTGTGGTGTGTCTATATATATATATATATATATATATATATATATATATATATATATATATATATATATATATATAAACACTCATGTATATTTACAGTGTGGTTACAGTCAGTTGTTTTGCTTGAGCTCACCGTGTTGTGACACACAGCAGTGCTTGGTGTCTTCAGCTAACAGGAGACGGGACTTGTTGTGACTCAGGGTTAGACACAAGAGAGCGCCGTTGCACCAGCAAAGGACAGAAATCACCACACACTCTGTTGGGCTGTTGTCAGGAGTGATTTGAAATGTTCGCACAGGTAGATAGTGTAGCGCTGACACCTAAATGCACAAGACAGACGTCCAAACGTGTTACCCAAGAGATGGTGTTTGTCTGTTTTTTTTATCTGTAACGTTGTGTCTGAACAGGTCAAGACTCCTGGACCTGAGGTGTAAATGTATGTAAATGTCTTGCAGAGACAGCACCTTATGTCCTGCTCATCAGAAGCAACGTGCTGTAACTGAGAATTACTTCAGAACTGTCTTTTCTTATTAATGGATATTTCCAATTGATGTCTTGAGTATGAATACCCTAGAAATCCTGTTTTGAGATCATTATAAAACCATTTAAAACCAAAAGGGAAAACATGTAGCCGCATATACTGCAGTCTGCCTTGGTTTTTAATTACATCACATCTCATTGTTTGTGCCCCAGAAATGAATCATCACTATTCTATTCAAAGTAGAATTATTGAGTAATTTAATCTAGAAGAGTTGTTGACTGTGAACAAAAAAAATTTTTTGTGTAGCTCATTGTTATTTGGGCCTATATTATATATAAATGTATTTAAACACCCTTTTTCATTTGTAGCACAACACATAACCCTTTAGTTTTGTCAAAAGACTCTCTGACACATTAAGATGAATCTCTGAAATTGATGTCCCCTGGCCATTTTTTAAATTTAAAAATGTATGGTTTGTTTAGTTTCCAAGCAGAACCCCACTTGAAGTCTAAAATTGCTACATTCAGTGTGGGGTACCTGGATATCCAGACCCTGCATATGGGTAACCTAGAGCCGTTCTGAATTCACTTCACAACTTCAAATTTGTTATGACATTTAATAAATACATTCAGTAAATTGCCGTTGAGTTGTAATTTTGTTGAAAGAACAGATAGTACACAACAATAAAAACAAAATTCAAGTTACAGAAATGTCACCCAGTTCTTTAATTTAGACATACAATATGTTTGTAGTACATCTTAAAAGTACAACAGGATATATTTTCTTTAGTATAACTAATGATGCATAATGATTTAAAATGTTCATGCAGACCAATATTGAGAAGGACCGTGACATTGAGATCAATAGAAAAAGTGGGGGAAACGGCCTCTAAATGTTTGTGTACATGGGTTACCCCTTAACTTCCCGTCATGTCTGTAGTCCTTCAAGGTCCTTTTAGTTCTATTGCTGAAGGACCGGTATAAAACAATCAAAACAAAAAGTAATGCAAGGTTTAGGTACTTTACCTGGTAGATATTTGTTTCAGTGGAGATTCCCTGCTGAAGGAGGTTGTGATCAATTAGAAAAAAACTTGAATTATGATTGTGGGTCGTGTCATTACCTGGACAAAGTCAACTGGTAGCATTTGCATGTCACATTTTCAGAGAAACCTGTGGGAATTAGTCACTTCATCAGCAGATTCTTACCACACATTGAAAAATATTTCCCATGTTTTCAAATGTGTGTAATAAGTCATGAACTTTCTCCTTGGTTCCCTTTTAAAAACTTTGGTATCTGTTATTTTTACTGTAGATCCATCTTGTTAGTCATGTTTCCTGTCTTCTAATGTAATTTTCCTTCTCCCCTAAAAATAAAACGCATGCCCTGAAATACCAGAAGTCTGGAAACGTGTCAGATTAATATTCTATTCTACTAGAAAATGTTGGTTCTTGGGCCATTTTTGAAGCTTTCTTGTTACTTTTGATCTGTTTGGCATTGGTATGAAAGGGTCAACACAGGTTACCATGGAAATTACAGGGTACGATTGACTGCATACAGTAAACACATTAGATAGTAATGCTACTGTAGATATTTGTGGCAATTAATAGTTATCTCTAATTTAAATAATTTTTTTCTCCATTGCAATGAAGCATGGATGTTATTAAAGGTACAGTGTCCGACTTTGAAACTCCTCGTTGACAGCCATGCTAACATGCTAAGCTTACAGCTCGCTGTATATATAACACAGTGGTACTTTGAGCTAAATGTTACACTAGCATGACAACATGCCCCCAATGACAATGCTAACATGCCGATGCTTAGCAGGTATATTGGTTACCATGTTCCCCATCTTACCTTAGCCAAGTACAGCTAAGGATGATGGGAAAATCAGTAGTTCTGATTGTATTTGGTCATAAACCATAGTGCTGCAGCCATAGAAATAAAATAAGAGAACGGACATTCCCTTTCAAATCAACAACAAGCAACAGTTCAATGTCCGTTCTACTATTATTCTTCTATTGCTGAAACTAATGATTATTTTCACTATCAATAAATCTGGAGATTATTTTCTTGATAAATTGTTTGGCTAAGATAAAATATAAATATAAAATCACCATTACAGTTTCCAAAGTGCAGGAATACTTTTTTTTTTGGGGTCAAAATCCCAATTTAAAAAAATGTTTTTATGGGATAAGATTTTCAACAGACCATGCACACTCATCATTCACTTATGTAATCAAAATGTCCACAGTCCACCAGAGAGAATGGGCTTTTGTAAAGAAATCCAGCCGTTGAAAAATGACCTTAGTGTTTAGACAGAAACTGACCGCTCTCTAGGGCTTTTCCCATATGCCCCGCCCGGTCTGTCTGCTTTAAAGGTCCCATATTTTCAGGTTCATACTCATATTCTGGTTTTCTACTATAACATGTTGACGTGGTTTGATGTCTGAATATATCTGTATTCACCCAATTGTCTGAAATTCTCTGTTTTGGTGCCTGTCTCTTTTCGCCCCCCTCCCGAAAAAGCCCAGTCTACTCTGATTGGTCAGCATTTCTGGGTCTTCCGCATCAGCGCTCAACAAGTCTACTACCATCAATGCAGCCGAGGAATGACTGTAACGCACTGTTGCGACACTTTCTACATCTACATAGTGTAGTTGTGACATCACAACTGTGCAGACATTCTGACGGCTCGTCTAAAGTTAGTTAGCTAGTTTCTGAATACGGGCTGTGTGCATTTCTTTGTGGATGGAGCTTTTTGATACTATATCAGTATTTATATAGCACCTCAACCTGCTTTATAATAAGAAAGACATGAAAATTTCACTTTTTACAATATGGGACCTTTAACAACGCTGTGCCAGACCAAGCTTGTGCCTCACAACAGGGGACTTTTGTCATTTATTCATACAGATCTAACATCAGCAGTGGCTATGGTTGTGGTTAAAACTTGTCAGTGAAAAATACTTAAGTGAGTAACCGAATGCAGCAACACCGTCATTTTACTGCAACAGTTCTATATTGAGTCGTCATCTGGTTGTCAGTAAGGTGGCGGGGTTCATTTTCTAGAAACATGTTGTACGTGATTACAACTTGCAAATTGAATTCAAAGCTGAAAAGTCAAAATAGTTGTAATGCAATGGTTAAAATGAATGGTTAGCACTCTTTAAAAGGTCAGTTCACTCAAATCACAAAATAAATTTTTTTCACTCTTAACACTAGAAAATGTGTGTGAATGCTGAAAAGCTAGTGAGAATAGTTGGAAAAGTGGGAATGGTTTTAATTGGTATGAATTTCATTGAAAAGTTGAATAACACCACTACTGTAAAAAAGATGTGGAATATTTAAAGTTTATTTTTGAAAAGCTAACGCTAAACTGAATTATTGGCTTTCAAAGTTAAATAATGCCAAAATGTAATGACATTGTATGGTTTAAATGTATTTATTTTAAGATCATAGTATAGTATGTCCGAAAAAGTCATAAAAAAGTCAAAGTATAGTATGTCGACAAAAGTCATAGTATAGTATGCTGAAAGACCTCATAGTACAGTGTGTCGAACAAAGTCATAGTGTAGTAAGTCAATAAAAAATCATTGTATAGTATCTCGAAAAAAGTAAGAAAAGTCAAAGTATAATATGATGAACAAAGTCATAAGCGTAGTAAGTCAAAAAAGTCATAGTATAGTATGTGCAGTAATAGTGTTTGTAGTGCTTTAGGGAAAAAGGGGTTAAAAACTCAGTATTGTATGTCAAAAAAAGTCATAGTATAGTATGTCGAAAAAAAGTGATAAAAAAGTCATAGTATAGCATGTTGAAAAAGTGATAAAAAGTCATAGTATAGCATGTTGAAAAAGTGATAAAAAGTCATAGTATAGCATGTCAAAGAAAGTCTGGAAGAACATCCAAATTCCACACAAAAAGTCTAAGTTACACAATACACACTCCATATAAGCACAGAAAAAGCCTGAATGAAACACTTAACTTAAACAGTGATAACACAACTGTAAAAATCATATTTTTTAATAACTGGAGGTTTTGTGAATAGTTTAAAGTTTGAATGACATCTGTAGGTGAATGTATGTAGGAGGAATAGCATTTCAAAGAGGAAGAAGCCCAAGAGGATTTGAAGATTGCTGCATTGACTTCAATGTAAAACATTTTTTGAAAAAAAACCATTTTGATAATTGGATAGTTTTTGTAGCTTAACGTATGCAGAAGCGATAATATGTATAGCTTATATTCGTTAAATCACTTTAGGTGAGGGGTGAAAAGATTTCTGAAGAGTTTTTGTACAGAGACAGATTGATAATGTTAGCTAGCTAGCTTCGGTAGTGTCACCTAGCTTACCTTTCTTTATGCTTCCTTACTAAGTGCTGATAAAAAAAATGTAGGTGGTCCCAGTCGTGTCGGTTAGTGAACATTGCAGAATTTAAACACTGCTGTGTGTTTTCTTTAAGATGTTTTGCAAATAAATTCTTTAAAAATAAAATAAAAAAACTGTAATCAATTTAATTCTATTTTATTTATAGTGTCAAATCACAACATGCGTCCAAACGTGTTACCCAAGAGATGGTGTTTGTCTGTTTTTTTTATCTGTAACGTTGTGTCTGAACAGGTCAAGACTCCTGGACCTGAGGTGTAAATGTATGTAAATGTCTTGCAGAGACAGCACCTTATGTCCTGCTCATCAGAAGCAACGTGCTGTAACTGAGAATTACTTCAGAACTGTCTTTTCTTATTAATGGATATTTCCAATTGATGTCTTGAGTATGAATACCCTAGAAATCCTGTTTTGAGATCATTATAAAACCATTTAAAACCAAAAGGAAAAACATGTAGCCGCATATACTGCAGTCTGCCTTGGTTTTTAATTACATCACATCTCATTGTTTGTGCCCCAGAAATGAATCATCACTATTCTATTCAAAGTAGAATTATTGAGTAATTTAATCTAGAAGAGTTGTTGACTGTGAACAAAAAAAATTTTTTGTGTAGCTTATTGTTATTTGGGCCTATATTATATATAAATGTATTTAAACACCCTTTTTCATTTGTAGCACAACACATAACCCTTTAGTTTTGTCAAAAGACTCTCTGACACATTAAGATGAATCTCTGAAATTGATGTCCCCTGGCCATTTTTTAAATTTAAAAATGTATGGTTTGTTTAGTTTCCAAGCAGAACCCCACTTGAAGTCTAAAATTGCTACATTCAGTGTGGGGTACCTGGATATCCAGACCCTGCATATGGGTAACCTAGAGCCGTTCTGAATTCACTTCACAACTTCAAATTTGTTATGACATTTAATAAATACATTCAGTAAATTGCCGTTGAGTTGTAATTTTGTTGAAAGAACAGATAGTACACAACAATAAAAACAAAATTCAAGTTACAGAAATGTCACCCAGTTCTTTAATTTAGACATACAATATGTTTGTAGTACATCTTAAAAGTACAACAGGATATATTTTCTTTAGTATAACTAATGATGCATAATGATTTAAAATGTTCATGCAGACCAATATTGAGAAGGACCGTGACATTGAGATCAATAGAAAAAGTGGGGGAAACGGCCTCTAAATGTTTGTGTACATGGGTTACCCCTTAACTTCCCGTCATGTCTGTAGTCCTTCAAGGTCCTTTTAGTTCTATTGCTGAAGGACCGGTATAAAACAATCAAAACAAAAAGTAATGCAAGGTTTAGGTACTTTACCTGGTAGATATTTGTTTCAGTGGAGATTCCCTGCTGAAGGAGGTTGTGATCAATTAGAAAAAAACTTGAATTATGATTGTGGGTCGTGTCATTACCTGGACAAAGTCAACTGGTAGCATTTGCATGTACATATTTTTCAGAGAAACCTTTGGGAATTAGTCACTTCATCAGCAGATTCTTACCACACATTGAAAAATATTTCCCATGTTTTCAAATGTGTGTTAAGTCATGAACTTTCTCCTTGGTTCCCTTTTAAAAACTTTTGGTATCTGTTATTTTTACTGTAGATCCATCTTGTTAGTCATGTTTCCTGTCTTCTAATGTAATTTTCCTTCTCCCCTAAAAATAAAACGCTGCCCTGAAATACCAGAAGTCTGGAAACGTGTCAGATTAATATTCTATTCTACTAGAAAATGTTGGTTCTTGGGCCATTTTTGAAGCTTTGGTTGCTTGTTTCTTTTGATCTGTTTGGCATTGGTATGAAAGGGTCGCACACAGGTTACCATGGAAATTACAGGGTACGATTGACTGCATACAGTAAACACATTAGATAGTAATGCTACTGTAGATATTTGTGGCAATTAATAGTTATCTCTAATTTAAATAAATTTTTTCTCCATTGCAATGAAGCATGGATGTTATTAAAGGTACAGTGTCCGACTTTGGAAACTCCACGTTGACCGGCATGCTAACATGCTAAGCTTACAGCTCGCTGTATATATAACACAGTGGTACTTTGAGCTAAATGTTACACTAGCATGACAACATAGCCCCCAATGACAATGCTAACATGCCGATGCTTAGCAGGTATATTGGTTACCATGTTCCCCATCTTACCTTAGCCAAGTACAGCTAAGGATGATGGGAAAATCAGTAGTTCTGATTGTATTTGGTCATAAACCATAGTGCTGCAGCCATAGAAATAAAATAAGAGAACGGACATTCCTTTTTCAAATCAACAACAAGCAACAGTTCAATGTCCGTTCTACTATTATTCTTCTATTGCTGAAACTAGTAATTATTTTCACTATCAATAAATCTGGAGATTATTTTCTTGATAAATTGTTTGGCTAAGATAAAATATAAATATAAAATCACCATTACAGTTTCCAAAGTGCAGGAATACTTTTTTTTTGGGGTCAAAATCCCAATTTAAAAAAATGTTTTATAGGGATAAGATTTTCAACAGACCATGCACACTCATCATTCACTTATGTAATCAAAATGTCCACAGTCCACCAGAGAGAATGGGCTTTTGTAAAGAAAACCAGCCGCTGAAAAATGACCTTAGTGTTACGGACAGAAACTGACCGCTCTCTAGGGCTTTTCCCATATGCCCCGCCCGGTCTGTCTGCTTTAAAGGTCCCATATTTTCAGGTTCATACTCATATTCTGGTTTTCTACTATAACATGTTGACGTGGTTTGATGTCTGTATATATATCTGTATTCACCCAATTGTCTGAAATTCTCTGTTTTGGTGCCTGTCTCTTTTCGCCCCCCTCCCGAAAAAGCCCAGTCTACTCTGATTGGTCAGCATTTCTGGGTCTTCCGCATCAGCGCTCAACAAGTCTACTACCATCAATGCAGCCGAGGAATGACTGTAACGCACTGTAGCGACACTTTCTACATCTACATAGTGTAGTTGTGACATCACAACTGTGCAGACATTCTGACGGCTCGTCTAAAGTTAGTTAGCTAGTTTCTGAATACGGGCTGTGTGCATTTCTTTGTGGATGGAGCTTTTTGATACTATATCAGTATTTATATAGCACCTCAACCTGCTTTATAATAAGAAAGACCAGAAAATTTCACTTTTACAATATGGGACCTTTAACAACGCTGTGCCAGACCAAGCTTGTGCCTCACAACAGGGGACTTTTGTCATTTATTCAAACAGATCTAACATCAGCAGTGGCTATGGTTGTGGTTAAAACTTGTCAGTGAAAAATACTTAAGTGAGTAACCGAATGCAGCAACACCGTCATTTTACTGCAACAGTTCTATATTGAGTCGTCATCTGGTTGTCAGTAAGGTGGCGGGGTTCATTTTCTAGAAACATGTTGTACGTGATTACAACTTGCAAATTGAATTCAAAGCTGAAAAGTCAAAATAGTTGTAATGCAATGGTTAAAATGAATGGTTAGCACTCTTTAAAAGGTCAGTTCACTCAAATCACAAAATAATTTTTTTCACTCTTAACACTAGAAAATGTGTGTGAATGCTGAAAAGCTAGTGAGAATAGTTGGAAAAGTGGGAATGGTTTTAATTGGTATGAATTTCATTGAAAAGTTGAATAACACCACTACTGTAAAAAAGATGTGGAATATTTAAAGTTTATTTTTGAAAAGCTAACGCTAAACTGAATTATTGGCTTTCAAAGTTAAATAATGCCAAAATGTAATGACATTGTATGGTTTAAATGTATTTATTTTAAGATCATAGTATAGTATGTCCGAAAAAGTCATAAAAAAGTCAAAGTATAGTATGTCGACAAAAGTCATAGTATAGTATGCTGAAAGACCTCATAGTACAGTGTGTCGAACAAAGTCATAGTGTAGTAAGTCAATAAAAAATCATTGTATAGTATCTCGAAAAAAGTAATGAAAAAGTCAAAGTATAATATGATGAACAAAGTCATAGCGTAGTAAGTCAAAAAAAGTCATAGTATAGTATGTCGCAAAAAGTCATAGTTTAGTGTGCTGAAAAAGTGATAAAAACTCAGTATTGTATGTCAAAAAAAGTCATAGTATAGTATGTCGAAAAAAAGTGATAAAAAAGTCATAGTATAGCATGTTGAAAAAGTGATAAAAAGTCATAGTATAGCATGTTGAAAAAGTGATAAAAAGTCATAGTATAGCATGTCAAAGAAAGTCTGGAAGAACATCCAAATTCCACACAAAAAGTCTAAGTTACACAATACACACTCCATATAAGCACAGAAAAAGCCTGAATGAAACACTTAACTTAAACAGTGATAACACAACTGTAAAAATCATATTTTTTAATAACTGGAGGTTTTGTGAATAGTTTAAAGTTTGAATGACATCTGTAGGTGAATGTATGTAGGAGGAATAGCATTTCAAAGAGGAAGAAGCCCAAGAGGATTTGAAGATTGCTGCATTGACTTCAATGTAAAACATTTTTTGAAAAAAAACCATTTTGATAATTGGATAGTTTTTGTAGCTTAACGTATGCAGAAGCGATAATATGTATAGCTTATATTCGTTAAATCACTTTAGGTGAGGGGTGAAAAGATTTCTGAAGAGTTTTTGTACAGAGACAGATTGATAATGTTAGCTAGCTAGCTTCGGTAGTGTCACCTAGCTTACCTTTCTTTATGCTTCCTTACTAAGTGCTGATAAAAAAAATGTAGGTGGTCCCAGTCGTGTCGGTTAGTGAACATTGCAGAATTTAAACACTGCTGTGTGTTTTCTTTAAGATGTTTTGCAAATAAATTCTTTAAAAATAAAATAAAAAAACTGTAATCAATTTAATTCTATTTTATTTATAGTGTCAAATCACAACATGCGTTATCTCAGGACACCTTACAGAGTAGGTCTAGACCACACTATAATTTACAAAGATCCAACAATTTCCCACGTGCAAGCATTTGGTGCAACAATGGCGAGGAAAAACGTCCTTTTTACAGGCAGAAACTTGGTGAGACCCTGGCTCTTGGTGGGCGGCCATCTGGCCCTGCAAGTTGGGACACAGAGACACTGATACAGATATACAGAAATACAGAGACACAGATACAGGTATACAGATATAGAGAAATATGATTCATAATAATTATAGCAGTTGGCATGATGCGCCGTGGCACTTATAGTTACAAGAAAGGTAATATAACTATGACTAGAAATAATAGTTGTTGCAGTGTAGCAAAATGTTATTACCGACGATTTGGCTGACATCTCCAAGACAGCAAAAGCTTTTTCTGCTGTCGCCTACATCCATTTTGGGAGTGCGTGTTGAGGGGGGCGGGGAACGGGTAACAGTAACACATTTCAAACTACAAATGAGTCAAGTTATTTGGAACAGGAAGTTTTACATCTAATCTCATTAATGATGTCATCACATAAATCAGAAGATACACAGGCAATTTAGTGATATCCCCGAAGTTGTGGTCTTGACCGGTCTTGAAATAACATCCTGAGTCCTCTTTATCCAAGACCGAGTAAAAATGTGGTCATTTCCGAGACGAGACCTTCAAAAAGTGGTCTGGAGAACAAGACCAATCTCGAGTACTACAACACTGCCAAAGTCATTAGGATTCATCCTCTGGGAACCATCAATGTTCAAGTTCATTTATTTACAGTTTATTGTCATGTGCATTTAAAAGTACAAAGTACAGCGAGAATGCAATGATATGTGTTTTCCCTGGCATGTTTGTACATAGGTTTGTGCCATTTCATCTAATGACATTCCCGCCTGCTTTAGCTTTGTGCTAGCAAATGTTACCATGCTTATACGAAGATGGTAAACATGATAAACATAATACCTGCTAAAGATTTTAGCATTTTGTTCAAAATACAGCCTTACAAAATCGCTAGTGTGGCTGTAGACTCTTAATCTTGTTTTGTGATACTGCTGAACTGACCCTATTATTGAGATTTAAACACAAAGCAAGACACACACAAGCAAACTTGTTCTTGTGATGACAATAACCTTGCATTTATCATTAGCACTTGTTGGCACGTTTGACTTGAACTTGATATAACATGTCATGCAGTCCACAAGGTCTGTGCGTGAAAGGTCTTTTACAAAGCAACTTACATGTAACTCAGAAGAATGAATAATGAAACTGATGGTGGTGCTGTGTCGATCTCCCCTTTTTGTAACATGCTACCCCCTGATCTACGTATGCAGAGCTGTGAACAAAACCTGATAAACCATGATTTTCAGTTTCTCTGCAAGGCAGCAACAAAAATGTCATGTGGAGGTAAAAGTTCATTTACAAAGCAACTAAGAATGAAACTGGAGATGGTGGTGGTCTTTCAATCTCCCCTTTTTGTAATGTGCTTCTCGCTGATCCGTATAGCTATGCAGAGCTGTGAACTAAACCTGTGATTTTTAGTTTCTCGGCAAGGCAGACAGATGAATTTTGTTGTGAGGTGGCTTTTTTTTTTTTCAAGCAATCTGTGAATCTGAGGTAGGATATTAACAATTGACAGCAATAGTGCTTTGAATCGACTTGTCGTGTTTTTTACTTGTTATAACATGCAACTGACACTTTACTACAGCAATTTTGTATTTTATTTCCATAAAGTTGGAGGACTTGCAAGAGACAGATTTAAAAAAGTAATGGTAAAAATTGCTACAACAGAGGCCCGAAACATCCTGAATTATCATCCCTAGTATGAGTAAAAAAATCGCAAAACACTGGATCCTATATTTCCCATGATGCAACCAATAGAGTCTTTTCATTAGACTCTCCCTGTCTGGCAACTCCACGCCCCAGTTTGTAACAGACTTTGTTCTGATTTGTAGTCTCCAAGCACTGGTGACCTCTTCGGTAGATAAAACATGATAAAGTGCCCTTTTAGTAGAGAAAATGGGTGCCTTCAAATGGACAAAATGTGATGCAATGCCATATAGGCTACCCTCATGCTAGAAAACTTTCTGCATGCTGGTGCCCCACAGCATGCAGCTGGTGCCCTTTTTATTTTTTTTCACCCCTGGCCCTCAGACAGCCTGAGCCCACCGCTGTCTCCATGACACAAGAGACTGTGTTTTGATCAGAACTTACAAAACTCCCTCCTGAAGCACAGAAAACCTTACACAGCTGTTTTCACAGAGAAATTCCCCTTTATAGATTTTTATAAATAATGTTTTGGGGCATGTTGAACAGTACATCATGTCCACATTCATGACAACAGCATAACAGGAGCAAACAAAATACACCAACAACAAACAGCCAGTGTGACACAGTAGCTTGTGGTTTTGCAACAGGTATATTTTCAGTTACTGAAAGCGGTCCATGAAGTGGGTTGTGAGACATCACACCAGCGGAACGCATTGGAAAGTATCATAGAGCCTTTTGGTGGCCCACAGGGGAAAGCTGTCACATTCACATGTAAGATGAGAGTTTCATATTCAGGAAATCATCAGATACAGTATAAGGGTAATCTGGTTCTCTGGATATTTTTCACCCAAGCCCATTTGTGATGCTGACCCTCACTTGATGACATAAATCAATGATTCGTGTAGATATATCATAGTTCAAAAACCTCATTCTATACTATAACCTTAATCTTAGCTGTGTTTATGCAGTTTATGCTGCTTGCTAGATCACCAAAATGAATCAAATGGCTTATATGGTTATATGGTTTAAAAGTGGATTCATTTTCTCTAGCAGAGCTATATTGATTAATATGATGATTATTTTATTGTATAATTGATTATTGGTCTATAAAATGTCATAAAATAGTAACTTAGGTGTATTCTAATTAATATAAAATATAATTACTATAAACAAGGTATTTGATACAAATAGTTATAAGCCTTTAGGGTTAGTTATAAGCTGACAGGGTCACATTAAGATGACAGCTGATTGTGGCCGGGTTAGCTCAGTTGGTAGAGCAGGCGAACATATTTAGGAGGTGTATGCCTCGACGCAGAAGGTCCAGGGTTTGAGTACAACCTGTGATGATTTTCCTGCATGTCATTGCCCTCTCTCTCTCCCCCCTTTCATGTCTAGCTGTTCTTTCCATTAAAGGCTGAAATGCCCCCAAAAAAAGACAGCTGATTACAGACCCGTTTGTCATCAAGGAGATTTTGAACTCAGCTGCTCTTAATTTTACTAAATTCAAAACTCTGTTTTAACGCCTGCTTACAGCTTCATACTGAAATACTAACTTTTTATGTGATCTAAGTACTGCCAAAAGTCTTAACTATACAAGACATTAACAATAATTGATTATTAACTTCTATAAAGCACAGGTAAATCAGTGTAATTGCTTCACTAAAGATAGATGCCTATAACCATTACAGATCCACTACCATGATTGTTATTTTACACACCCTTGTACATCCGTCATAACGTGACACATTATTACATGTATAGTGTAGATATGATATTGTGTAATATCATAGCCACATAGTATATCATATATTATCATAGATATTACCATAATATCATATAGATATATTATTATTATTATTATTATTATTATGAATAATTATTTGTTTGTTTTTAGAAATGCTTTGGTGTAGCTTCCACAGCTTCCCCAGTTACAAGCCTGTGAGGTCTACGATGGCTTTGATGAAAATGGTATCATCTCTCAGATAGGGGCTCTTGCCAGCCAGTTTAGCCAGCGGACAGAAGAGCGGGCAGCCACTGGCGATGTTCATCTCACTGATCGGCCGCTGAAAGGAGGTGGAGGTGACATCGGGGCGGAAAGCATCGATGATGTGCTCCCTGTTGTTCTGATCCAAGAGCATTAGAGTCACCTGGGAACAAAGAAGGAGCTTGTTTTGAGCTACTCATTGTGGCGACTATTTATTAAATAGGTGGAAAGATTGTTGATGAAGTTTTGCTACCTTCTGACTGAATGGCCATTTGAGCAGAGCGTCGCACTTTCCCCTCATGACGACAAAGAACAGCGAAAGGTGCGTTCCTCTGCCCGTCCCGTCGCCGTTCAAATAAAGCCTCAGACACATTTTGTAGCCATATTTGCTGGAGTAAAATGCTGCGAGGAAGAAAAAGAAGATTCCAGAATGTAAACAGAGTCCAAGCACAGTGTCATGTGAGAAGAGGAATGACATGTCCACTCCCCGAAGGACAACAAGGGTGTAGTGAAGTGGAATTTCCCCCGACTACACGCCAACACATCATACAAACCACATGATCTTAGCTCACTCAAATTCAAATAGAACCTTTCAGCTTAGAAATTAAGCCGCTGATTACGCCTTTCATCTTACCTGGTGAGAACATTGCAGGTGTTCGACCGGCCACGGCATCCTGTCTGCGGCGTGAGAAGTCAGAGATTTTCCACACAAATATCCCGTCGTAGGTGCAGAACTGGAGCTCTCGCAACAGCTGTTCAGTTTCAGACAGCTGCAAGTCTCTCATGGTGACTGTCCGCTCTAGCTGACGCACTTTGTTGGAGAGGTTTTCAATTTTTTCCTGGTCTAAACGATGCTGATGTGAGAAAGCCTCCAATGTAACCGAACTGCGCTCCACCTCTCGGTTTAGGACACACACAATGTTTTCTAAAGCGTTCACCTGTCAAAAAACAGCAAATATGTAATTAGATCCTCATTCAAAACCTAGAAACATTAGCAGTTAACAAAGAGCATCATATCCATTGAGGCTCACCTTTTTGTCCACGTCCACAGACTGCATGGAGGCTGCAGCTCCAGAGCCCATAGTGACCCCCTCCTCAGGAGCCCTGTACAGGCCCAGGCCAGAGTCCTCCTGCCACTCTCCGTGAGCAGCAGCATCGGCACGCGTCCTAGCCATGGACAGCACCATGGGCAGCAGCAGACGCAAGTGCTCCATGGTGCTGCTGTGCTCATGGTCAGCGAGCTTCCCATTATCTATCTGAAAAACACAACAGAGCTTATTTAGCTACTACTGTACTTAAGAGCCAACTGAACTGAAAACCTTTAAACGGCAGGACATAAATTATGCTATTTATCAATCATCATATTTGCGAGTAAAATAAATGTTAATGAAATATCAACCGATTGTTTACAGTTTTTATAAGGATCTCCGAAAAACTTGGTTTGAAAGCTTAACATTAACAAGTATACCATGAATTGCTTAATCAGAACTGGGTGTGGGTTTGGTTTCACAGTGCCATGGCAACATGAACAAACAATGCCTCAACTACATCCATGCTCAACGGTCATCATATTTTAATTTAAATGTTGCTACATCCTGATTGGTGCACGGAAGTATGTGACATCATCCTTTTCCAACTGAGTCACACCCACTCCAAACCAGTGAAAAAAGCCCAGAGAGAAATCTCTCCAACCCAACTGGCAGAAAATGATGTGTTCATACCCTGCTAAATATGAAGCTAATGCTAGAGGCATTTAGCTTAGCATAAAGACTGGTAGCAGATGGAAACAGGTAGCTAGATTATTGTACATACCACAGATTTACAGCCCACATCACTGAATGGACAGGCACTCTTTGACTTGGCGCAGGATTTGCTGTGGTCATTGAACTGAAGGTAGAATGGACAAAAGAAAAAGGTTAGGAGTCAGTGGACCAGCTTCAAACAGTGCATCAACTCGAAACAGAAAAGTGAAAGTCAAGTACAGGATTATTGGTCAGAAAGAAACTAAGTGGTCATAAAGGGAATTCCTTAAAGGCACCATTTCCTTGAACTGTTCAGTTGATCAATAAGTGGAACTCACATGCATCTACAGTTTCATGCTACATTACATTACTACATTACATTTCATGCTATTGTAACATATATGTTGGCTATTATTTGTGTTTTGTATACATTTATGCGTTTTTATAGCATAGTGTATGTTGTACTTCGGACAATCTGGGGACAGGTTCGGCATGTTTGATTAAGGTTTTAATGTTTTTAGTCTATTCAGTGAATATTCTATGTTCAGGTTCAGTATAAAGAAGCTACCTATATTTTTAGAGTATAACGTCTAAGAGCCTTTGTTCAGAGAGGATATTGCCAAGCAATACCATGCCGAGTTATTTAAAACCACTTTACCATTATAGGAATTAATAATAAAGTTAAAGGGTAATTTGAGGAGCAGCTCAAACCTTTTCTCTTGGGATTTTTTTCTTGCCACAGTCCTTGCATTGTAAGGGGAACTTCAGACAGATCTCATCATGGGCCTAAAATACACCACGAAGGAACATGAGAATATTATTTAGTTTCCATGTATGCAGACACAACCAGCAACTGCTTTACACCAGATAATCTTTATGTCTCACCTTGATGTCTTTAAAGTTGAAGGTCATTTTGCAGTATTTGCAGTTGAGCGTTCGTGCTTCACATTCTCTCTCATTATGTCTGTCCTTGTCTGTACGAAGGATTGAGATTTGGCAGGCCTCACACTGTATCCGCTCAAATTCACAACGACCTTCATGTTGAGCCTAAAGATGGAGGATAGATATATTATAACTACATTCTTACTGCCTGCACATGTCTGGTATTCATTGTCTTTTTTAAAGACAGTTGCTTTATGGTGTCACAGCACACTTGCATGCATGAGGTGTAATTTGCATGGTAGATATTTAAAACATGTCATAAAAGCTTCTGGCCTTGTGTCAGTTGTTATATTGTTGACACACCCTTGTCAATCATTGTTAAAAGTATGTATGCCTGCAACAAATAAAACTGCGCGACACAACAGTAAAAAAAGTACAAAAATGACAGTTGAAATGATGGAAAAAAAAAAAACCATTTACTATTACATCTTTTATTCAATAATTCAGTTTAATAGCAGGTGAGGGTAACACACAACAACACTTACTTAATGCATACGTGATATTAAGTAATTATATATTATTATAATTATGTAATTATTTACGTAATTATGTTTTTCCTGTAACCCAATTAGGAGAAATAGTCTGAGATATACGATTTAATTATTTGTACTATATGCTTGTTAAAACACAAATAATATACAAAAGTGATAAAAAAGGAGAGTGTGGAATGATCAGATAAAATAGGATGACAATACACCTCAAGAGCCATTTAAAACAGCTGACTTTAAAACTAAAATAAAATGGGGAAATAGAAAAAGAGGAAATGAAAGTAGAAAAAATTAAACCGAAAGCACAGAAAATAAGTACAACAAATAACTGGGAAAAAAGGCCAGTTTTTTTTATTTAAAGCTGTAAAGTGCTGATAATCTAAAATGCCATTGTTTTGAAAAATGCCGGGAAACAAAAGCTCCGCCCCGACTATAAGGCGGAGTTTATTGCAAGGAAAACATTCTCTTTCATAATGACTATCAACGGCATGCTGGAGCCACAGAGCAGGAACCACAGGTAGGCTAGCCAGTTTTTCGCTTTGACTGTTCACTTTTCAGGCATGGCACACCGGCAGATCTCAATCCGAATAACCAAACCGTATATGAATCATCTTTCCATTCAAATCCCTGTTCTTAATGCGCTACGCGGCACCATATTTAGTCTATTTTTCCAGCTAGTTTGGGGCGTGTATGGCTAGCTAACACAGCAGCTCTTTCCACACAACAGTGACTAAGACGGCAGCCCACAACTGTTCACTCAGACATATGGGTGTATCACACCGCATAATAATCATTTCTCTAGCACTGCAATCACACACTTTGACCAAATGGTCCTATAAAGCAAGGTCGTGTTTATTTATAACGTCAGCAAGCTAACCACCATCAGCTTGATGTTGTCATTTGAAATACCATCACCCCATTTTAACATTTCCTGTATAAAGCCTGATCTAGATAAATAGTAAAACTACAAACAGACAAAAAGGTACAAACATCCGTTGCTCAGAATTAGCATCAGGAAGTCAACTCTTTACTAAACAAACTTACCACACACAGAAATATTTACAGTAGAAACAAAACTAGTCATAGAATCACAAGAAAGCAGACAGCTTTTATAATTACGACAGGGCTTTTCTGGGATTATACAAACCAGTCTGTCTGAATGATATAGTTCATTGTCTACTGGGATCCTGTTTTTATATCTACAGTAAGTATAAACTGATTAGTTCCCTTGTGAACTGGTGCAGTCTAAATCTAGTTTCATTATCCTGTAATGGTTACATTAACCATTTATCAGCAGTCAAGCTAATCTCGAGATGAAGGCCCTTTTCTATCCTGGTACTTTCCCACAGAGTTGTTGTTCTTAGCTGGTAACATGGGGACTTTCCAGGCTGATAAGTTTCACTTCCTGTTAGGCTGTTACTCTGCTGCTAGTGCATTGCTCTATTGCATGTAATAAGAGCATGTCTTTCAGCTATAATGTCAACTGAAGGCTGCAGGGGGAACAATGTGTATGCAACCCAGAAATGCAGAATATGTCACAGTATACTCTGTGTGGGTGATGATGGATGAGAGAAATACAAAACCACTGACAGTACAGGTTTGGGTGTAGTAAACGGACACTTGTACACAGTTTATATGGGACAGGAAGGGACAAACACTGAAGTAGAAAGCAGTTAGCACACCCACAACGACAAAAGAACTTTATACTTCACCTCATACTCTTTTATTGAGCCTGTCCAATCACAGCCCTGGTTCAAACACCTGGCAGGCAGACTTGCTATTTCTCGGCCGGCTGCATTGTCTGGAAATGCCTGGTGGGCGAACAAAGAACAGTGAGGTGAAGTCATAAAGCCATTCATTATAATAGCAAACAGACATTAAAGTTTGAATTGTTCGAGACTGTGGTAAGGGAAACTCCTATCAGACTGTAGTAAATTGTCTTTTTTTTTTTTTTTTTTATAAATCAGAGTGGGAGTGAGAGATGGTATACAGATTACAAGGAACATGTCTCATAAAATAACAATGTTGGCTGACAAATGACATACTTCATAACTTACCTCATTACTATTTAGGATGGAAATAGGTTCCTCATATATCTCCTCTTGGCGGCAGGCTTCGCAAGGCTTTGGCCCAGAACTGACAAACAAAATAGGTTTGTTTACAGTAAAAAACAGTTTGGTGCCAACAGTCAGCAACAATTTCCTGCTGATTCATTACTGGAATGACTGCTGATCAGTATGGACCAGAGCTCAATTAGATGAATCATTCATTGAAAATACAAAAGCAGTGAAAAAAGCCTGTAAGCGCTATACAAATTCTGCAATTTGCAACCTTTGGTAAGGTGTGGGAAATTGATGAGAAAAAAAATGTATTAGCTTTTGCAAGAAAAATGGATAACACACCCAAAAACACAAAGTACATGTGAAATTATAAATACAGCTTTTGCAAAACAAATGGATAACACACACAAAACATTTCACATGTAACGAAAGTCACATGACACAGGCACTCACACATGTGATAAAAGTGCTTTTTGCTGTTGTGTGAATGTTGGAAGATTAGTAAAATGACACTCCAGTACATACTGTACATGTTACAAAAGGTTTAGTTTAAGATATGGTTCTATGATTTGATTTCCTGTACTGTCACTGTATGATTAATGATACTGCCAAAGTATCATTGGACATAAGAAATTCATGAATAATGAACAACCAGTGAGTCAGTGATAGGAAACAAGAACTGGAAAAGAAAACAATGGACCCCTTTAAAATGAATCAAGAGGCATGGTCAGATCCTTGTGATTCACTGACTTCAGTTCAAGAGTCCAGTCACGTGAGGGATGAGTCTGAATAAAGTAACTGATCTTGGGTGCACAAAATCCCCCAGAGGCAAGCAGAGATAAGAATACAGGGTGTGCTGAAGCATGTCCAATAAGAGGGTAAGCATTGGGAGGGGGGGAGGGGGGAGGGGTAGAGGTTTGAATTTCACACTGCTGTAGGTGGTCCGAGGACCTCCAGTCTACCTGGTGAGCTGCTTGAAGCAGTGTACACAGAAGCGGTGGCCGCACTGAGCCTGGACAGGCTTCCTCAGGACCTGGAGACACTGCTGACATTTGTACTTATTCTCCATAGGCACTGACAGCACACTGAGGGGGATCCCTGGTAAAGAGTTGGTGCAGTCCAACGAGATTCGGGCCATTCTTCTCCATCAATCTGGCGCTATAGCCTGTGAATGAGTACAACACAGCAACTGTTAGTAGTTAAACACAACCTTTAGAAGTAAAGAAACTTTTACAGCACTTGTGCAATCACTGTGTTTTGTGTTTTCTCTGACATACCCGTAACTCATACGGGTTAATTACTTATGGGACATGTATGTCAGAGTTACACCTACTGTATTGGATTAATCAGCACCTGGGTTATATAGCAGCAGCAGTGAAAGTGCAATACAGGTAGCATGCAAGCCTTTAGGCAAATAATTGTACAGTGGTACAGTGAGTATAAGGCTGATTCATCATTGTGATACCAGGTTAAGTTTGGCAACACCCTAAAACACATTTGGCTTTGTATAAAATTTGAAAACATGTAAAACTGTCGATGCTACAATGGAACATGTGTGCAACTATCATTCATTGATAAAAATGTTTTTGGCCAAAATGTAATTATTGCATCACCATTGCCTGGCCGTACCATTAGCATGTCTTTGCTGTGACCCTAATGAACCTGGGAACCTTCCAAAACGATATCCTTAACTAAAAGCCTATATGAGATACGTGCAGGAAGACTTTTCACTAAATAGTTTCTCTTTACTTGTCACTCACTGCATTTCATTATTTTTCTAGTATTTGTTTTCTGTAAACTTATGAATAATTACTTCCCAAACAAGTTTAACTGTTAACTTTGGATGTGTCAAAACAAATTGAAAATCGATATCCCTGTCCGGACAACAAACAACTCTCAATAAAAATGAATTAAAAATTATACAAACTATGACAAATGCTAACAGATCGCCATTGCTGCCCCGTATTACAGTCAGGAGATACTGGCCAAAGCTGTATCATGGCTGTGGTAGACTTACTTTTGCACATGAAATTTGCAAACTTTGCAAAACCCTTCTAGAAATGTCTGCTCTATGAATGTTTAATCTGTTAGTAATACATGGTTTATCTGAAAAATCCCTTACAGGTGGGAAAATGAGTAAGGAGTGTTTTTCCCATATCAGCAGATGTCATATTGACATATTCGCATACCTCCACATCAAATATGCACACCGCTGTTTGTTTTCCTGTCAGTGCCTAACTGGGTTTGGTTTTACACAGAGTTGCAGAAAATGTTATACGATGGGGATGACAGGATGAAAATATAACCTTAATAATAATAATAATAATAATAATAATAATACATTTTATTTATGGGTGCCTTTCTGGACACTCAAGGTCACCTTACAAGACAATAAAAACAAAAAAACGTATTTCTGCTTGTCTGCATTAGCCTACAGGTTCTATGATAATATGTAGTTCATCCGGTTTGAACTCTAGACTGTACAAACGTCAAACAGCTTTGAGCAGTGTTGTCTCCACCTATTTATTTGCTTGAGTCAACTCATGTTTTAAAAAACTTTTCACCCATGAATTAAAATTCAATTTCAATCAAAATGCCACTAATCTTTGCACAAAAACACACAACAAAAAGTTGCATTTCAGTGTTTTCCTGAATTGGTAAAGGGTAACAAGGTTATTTGTGTACACTAGGTGGTGGTAAATATATTTCCAACCTTTTTGAAAGCATATTATTTTTCCTGCACAAACTGACTGGGTAATTTTAATGGAAATGGTGTGCCTCTGTAAAAAGCCAGCCATTAAAACTTTAACAGAGATATGCTTATTTATTGTGCTGACGTGGCATAAAGTAAGAAATATCTGAATCCTCTTTTTGGTGAACCCTATATTTTATTTTACAGATGTAAGCACTTTCTCAGACTAAGAAGTGAGATTATAAGTAACAGATGGATAGATCAAACCTTAAATGAAACTAGGCAAATTAAAAGGTTACTATGTCCCAAAAATTATTTTGAGTGGAACACTGAAACCCACAAAAGAGGAACACATCCCTTAAATCCAATTTCCATGATGGAAATCTCATGATCACAAGACTAATAGCTAGAGCACCTAACTCTCATGCTTATCATGAGACTTAAATTGACCCAAGTGAACATATGACCGATGATAACATAGTAATGCATTAGCTGCCATTAGTAATAATAGTAAACAGTCAAGTTACAAAGAATAATCTTTCTTGTAACATTCATACTCCCTGGCATCTTTTCTATTTCATTCAGTTAACATTTAAAAACATTTGTGCTAAAATAAGGTTATTAGCTGAATCCCAATTTTTAGTTTAAATTACATAGCACTTTCAGTATTTGAAACAAATTGACATTTTGTTATCCTTTCTAACAAGACTAAGTAATGTTGATGCAGCATTTTTGTATGAGTTTGTGTGTCAACATTTTAAATTAATACATTAAATTCATGTTTACAAATCTTAAATTGCAGTCCCATTACATGGAGAGTGAAACAGCAACATGATGGTGATGATCTTACAGTGAATTTCCCTGAATAATGATTAGCAATCATTCAGTTGGCTTGCTGTTTCACCCTAGATTGCTTCATGTCAACCTCAAGAAGGCGGGAAGTTACATACTTCACATGTTAGAAAAAGCCCAATGATGCTTATCATTGGAAAGCCACAATGTTTTTTCCTGGTATCATTATTTGATTCATAGTTGACACATCACCACGTCCGGTGTATGATGACTAGCATTTCTTCACTATTGCAACATAAAAGTAGTACAATTGTCACGTTTCATTTGATGAAACACGTCCAAATGGAACAAAAAGGTAAATGATTCAATAAGTCATAAAAGCACTGCCTTGCAGTAAACAATGAATACCCAAACTCCTGTTTACTTTATGTATCCATAGAAACAGTGAGAGGGTAGCAATTACAAACCCAGTAAAAACAAACATTAATCTCATGTAGAAACCTTGCTGATATAGTACACTCCACTATCCTGAAAAGACTAACAAACAGACCAGAATCTTTGCACACTGTGGCTAAAAATGTCAGAAACAACATTAAAAGCAGCCATACACTAAGCACAAACATTACTAAACTTTAAAGTATGAGCTGTGATAAAAATAAATAAATAAAAAGACCTTGTTTTTTAACTTTATCCGAAGTAATCTGGCGTTTAAATAATAATTGGGAAATGTTTGTGAAATAAACAACACTAATAGCTGCATTCACAATCAAAACAATGCCTTGAAAAGTAAAGTACAACCAAGCTATCCCTGCAGTCTCCACATTCGTTACTTTTGTGTCACAAACAACTGTCCCTTACTGGTTGTGTTTTTTTTAAAGCCAGTAGCAGCTACATGTATCTGAAGCCAGAAAAACACCATCTGCTCTGCCAGCTCCATGTATGCTCGTCATATCGGTTCGCCATGTCCTTGGTCAGTTTTTGTTTTACACCCATGTCAAGGGTTTCTACATTCTCTGTGAACCTCTCCACCCTGCGTGTGATACTAACTACACTAAAACCAAACCGGAATCTCTTTAACGTTACTCACCCAGAGTCTGCTTGTTCACCTTATAAACGCAACCGACACAACACCAAGTATTTAGCTAGCTAAGTTAGTTACACCCTAATCCACGTCACTGCTGAACGCCACTCTCGTGCGTGGGTAGTCCTCGACATCTGGACTTATGTTTTGCATTTTTGTAGCTAGGCTCTAGCTAAACATTTAACTTGCACTTCAACTTGGTTTGTATGAGTAACGTTAGCTAACTTACACAACTTCAGCCAAATGCTATAGTTAAGCGATGTTTCACTACCTATTACTAAAGGTTTTGCGAATGATCTACTCAGTTGGCAAACTTCTAGCTAAGCCAGTCATCTGGCAAGTAGAAACACAGGCTAACTAACCTTGACGTCTTCACTTTGCCTCTGTCGACAGACAGAAAACAAAACTTTGTCCGCTATCGCATAAGGACAGCTCAACCTTTAGCTAGCTATGTTTACAATTTACTGCGACATGCGCCGCTTACTTTTATAGATAAAGCAGCTGGCGAGAACGGAGTGTACACTCTGCAGTGCATTGACCAACCAACCCGCCCCTCCACCAGGGTTGCCGGGTTGCCCCGGAGTGGAAAGCAAGTGTCACATCAGATGACGCATGCGCGTCAGCGTTCACATATCCACAATGTGGCTGTACGCTGGTAGACTTTTCCAATGGTTAAATCAGCGACAATACGTTTTGAGCTCCAAAGGTATGAGTTTCTACAGCTAGCTAACGTTACGCGTTTCTGAGTTATTTGAAAAAGCGAAAAGCTACTAATATATTTTAAATAGATAGCTAGATGTTAGTTAACGTTACTGTTTTAATGTAGACATAAATGCATGTCGAAGCCTAGCTGGCAGCATACCACTGACAGAGGGTACTCAACGTTAACGTTGCACACACTTACACACTCCTCAGCCAACAGCTAAGTTAACGTTATGGTAGTAACCTAGCATCACATAGATGTCACTAATTATGTTGTAGTAGCTTAGCTAACGTTAAGGATTTATATTGATTGTTTCCATGGGTAAACCCTGAACCAAATGGATAGATGGATGTAGCTCGCACTTCATTGCGAATATCTTTTAAAAAGTAACGTTAATAAAATGTAAATGTCAGTGATGATGTTCCTAAACTAAACTGAAATGAGTATTATCTAAATAAACAGACAGCTTATTATGAATGATGAGCTAGTCACTCTTTTCAGTGGGCGAGATGAAACCTAAACTTTTCAGCAAATTGGTTCGCAAAGGTTTCATTTCGAAGCTTCATGTGCACACAAAACCACCTGTTGGTCAAGAGTGTAAAACAGATGATCTCAACCATCTCTATGTTGCGCCAGTAAAGGCTTGGGAATAATGACAGTCAACAATGAAAAAAGAAAGAAATCAATTTCGATGTAATCCATGTAGGGGTCGACCGATACAGTTTTTTTTCAGGGCCGATATCGACACCGATTATTTGTAGTTAATGAAGCCTATAAGGGATATTTGGAACCGATATGCATTTACAATAAAAATCTAAAATGTTTTGTCAAAATTAACATTTTGGAATGTTACAAACACAAAAGTTTACAACTGAAACACTAAACATAATGCACAGTACTTGTTTAACTATGAAAATTATGTAGAGGGGAGAAGTTATCCATTTTATTCAGGAACAATAATTTCTCAAATTTGTTAGGGCTTCGGCACATTGGTCTAAAACAATACAAACCTCAAAACACGCTTCATGCACTTCCAGGATGACTTGACCCACTCTCCGAAGCCTCGGCTCAGCACAGCAATACTTTTCAGATGTCTTGTAAGTAGAGGAGAACTAAAAAGAAGAAAATTAACATTTCTTTGCCATAAAAATCTCATAAATGATAAATATTTTCATTCAGATTTTCCCAAAATACTATACATCTTTCTCTCAAACATGAGCATGTGTGGTATACTGCAGTCTTTTTCAGAAAATTGCTGGTTTTACTGGCTTCTGTAGAGCATACCAAAGGTTTTTGCCATCAATATACATCGTTATCAATAAGCTGAGTTGTTATTTGAGGGCAATACAACAAATATCAAGTGCATTATTGCATTGTCTTGGTCCAGTTGTGTAAATGTTTCTCATGCTGCTCCTCCTTTTTCTCAGCAGTGTGTGCCCACCAGGTGCACAGTAGTAGGACTGGGTTTACCAACAGCTGTTATAATGGGCTGTATCCTGGACATATCCACACCACCCCCATCCAGAAAGCCGTGTTGGCTGTTGGGTCAGGTGTGGCTGCACTACACGACCCCCACAGACATGGTGAGACTCACATAAGCCCTGTTTTGATCTGGTATTAAAATCTGATCTGAGTGATCAGATCACAAGTGGTCACTCAAGACACATTTGGAGACACATTCTACTGCCAGGTGGGAAGTCTAGGAACAAACATACTTAGAGCTGTCCACTTGTGATCGGATCACTCAGGACAGATGTTAAAACCAGGTCAAAACAGACCCATACATCAACATGGGGCTCTGGCTGCATTCTTTGTTGTTGTCTGTGCTTTTCTTTCTTTCCATTTTCATCTCCCTTTCTTCTTTGTTTAAAAATAAATAAATAAAAGCCTTCCAATGGGCCGAGTGGTTCTGACACATACAAATATAACTGCAACGCCGGGTTTGACTGGCTGGGGAAATATTTTGTATGCCAATCCCCCTGCTTTTCCTGCCTGCATGTCTGCTATCAAATCAAGGCAATCTGAAAAAAGACTCCAAGAAGAGCCTTCTCATGTACAGAAGATGAAGCGGTACATACCAGTCACAGATAACTGCATCGTCAAATATGGAGATAGCTCTGTTGATGGTGGTGCAATAGAACACCCCTAATGTTCCAAACTTTGGAAATTCATTAAAAATCAATTGTGTCTGTTTGACTGCTTTAAGGGGAGTCTTTCATACATCCACATAGTGAAAATTATAAAAGAATTATCATAAAGTTCAATTACTTTTTTTTTTTTTGTGTGGCTTAAAGCTTAGGGGGGAAAACCAGATGTTAACGGTGTGATCATTTTTAGACCTGTAAAGGTTAGTCTTTTATTTGGTTTGTAAATTGATTGGCTGTGGTACTTAATTGTGTCAGATGAATCTCTCTAGCAATACATTCTAACTGAATGCTAAATTGTTTAATTACACATTTTTGCCTTATGACTAAATCATAAGACAAAGACTTTGATGTCTCCGTGTTCAGAGTGTTTCTTCTTTTTCATTTTCCAGTGAAATAATACAAACGTTTGGGACTGTACCTGAGGTTCTTTTCTCATGTAGCCTACCAAGTACAGATACTCATTCTCAATATTTTATTCTCTGGAGACCACTGTTGCATGCTTTTAAAATGTCTTGGAAACAGAAATGAGAGTACATACAAAGCGAGTGCACTTACCCTGAAACTTTCAGGGAGGAAGAGAGCACTAACACCTGTAAGTGAGGGCTACACCTGTCTTTTAATCCCCCGTATCGTTTGATCTCCAAAAATGCTGTATCCTACATTTTTAAATGCCTTTTTTATTTGCCCCTTTCTGCCTGGAAACACCCAGATCCTTGCAACTCCACATCCCCAGTTTGTAATGCAGGCATTCTGTTAAAACTTTGTACTATCCAAACACAAACCGAGAAAACTATGATGACATCACCAGAGTTGACATTTTCAGCCAGACATTTTCTCAGACTAAAGCCACAGAAGACATTAAACCGCTGTATTCACAGGCTGACTAGTACTCCCGGTGATGAGTAAACTGATCCTTATGTGTAAATTTGCTGGATTGCCCCTTAAATCAAGTCCATTTAAGCTATATAACACACTTTATTTTTAGACAAACTGCATATTCTTAAACTGTATATTATCAATGTAACAATAAATATTTTAGTTGAAATGTACGCCATTTTGGGGCAATCAATTATTAGATTGTAGGTTTATCAGCAACAAATCTCTATTTCTAAATTGTACATTTAATACCATATAATGCATGAAACTCTCCCTACAGACATGGTTGCAGTGCTCGGGGAGGCGACGGGGCACCTAGCATTGATAAATCTCAGGGACAAGATGAGAAACGACCCTGAAGGCTACACAATCCTTAAGTGAGTCCCTGTAACACTATTCAGTAACTTTTTGATTCAGGTGCTTTTAAATGGCATTTTCTCTCTGTGAATGAAATTTGATTTAGTCTTACATGTTAATGACAGAGAAAGGCCCCGGATCCGGCTTTCTACACTTGATCTAAGCGAGATGGCCTCTCTGCCAGACGGATCTTTTGGGAGGGAATACCTTCGCTTCCTGGAGGACAATGTGAGTGTTCATGTCAAGACTGATTACATCAAGATAAACACATTCCCTAAGAAATTCCTTCCTTTTTACGTTTCCCATTTGGCTTCACTCTAGCATTCACTTTCCTGTTCTGTCAGGATGTGACCCCCGACTCAAGGGCAGACGTAAGGTTTGTGGACGATGAGGAGCTCGCTTACGTCATGCAGAGATACAGAGAGGTCCATGATTTGCTGCACACCTTACTGGGCATGCCCACTAATATGTTGGGTGAGTCAGGCTTTACAAGTTAAAATCATATTTAGCAATGGTGTGGCTTTCAACACACTTAACCGTCAACTTCCTTCTAGTTTTCTCTTCTTTCATCTGGAATAATCTGGATATTTCTTTCTCTTTCCGTCCATTCTTGCTGCTTTCAGGTGAAGTGGCAGTGAAATGGTTCGAAGCTGCTCAGACTGGGCTTCCTATGTGTGCTCTTGGAGCTGTGTTGGGGCCACTTCGGCTGAGTACAAGGTACAATACCAGAGTCTAAATGACAGCACAGTATTGGACCACTGAGACATTTAGTAAGCTCTGTAGCAGTACGAGCAAAGGTATAGGTAGTTAACAGTTAGAGTGAAAATCTTTGATATGCTCATAGTATTCATACTCACCTGTTTCTGTGAACTCACAGCAAAGAACAGAGCTGAGTGCTTTGGGGTAAGGCTGCAGCTAACTAAGATTTTTGTTTTGGCTGAGCAACAGAGCTATATATATATATATATATATATATATATATATATATATATATATATATATATATATAAAATATAATAATAAAAAAACAAAGAACCAGCAAGTATTCATATTTTTTAGGCTAAAGCTTTTTTGCATTTTTGCTCAAAAAATGAATAAACGATTACCAAAAAAGCTGATAAATGTTGGGTTGACTTATCGATTAGTCAGCTAATAATTTCAATTGTACTGCTTCATTTTCTAAAACAAGGAAGTACTCTAGTATTGATGTAGTACTATTTTAGTAGATAACAAAAAGGCTGAAGGATTTTTTTTGGTTCTTTAAAAGGGGCTCCACGGACTAAAAGTCCCAGGAACCTTTTGTCGAAACGCAGCTTTAGGCTACAAAGGCCTAGGCCTTTTATCTGTTGAACAATTGAACGTTAAAAAGCATTTACCCAACTCTGACAACAATGCAGCCCGTTAAATTTTTTATCAGAGAGAAGTATATTGTAAACAATTATTCGCCTTTTGTCCAGATCTCACAGAGGGATAAGAGGAAATGCTCCGACAACTGTATATAACTTTTACCCTCATGATCAAACCGTCACCTTTACCTGTAAATCATTAATCCTTCCTCATTCAATAACTGAACTTCCTTGTGCTTGTGAGGAACTGGTTTATTAGAAATTAATTATTTTCCTCTCTTGTATCACCTTCTTCTAGCCGTTTAAAGTTGCTGTTCACATCCTTGGGCCCTTGGGCTCTGCGGAATGGTCATCGGGCCCGCTGCGTCCTCAGCATCTTCTACGAGAGACGATGGGCGCAGAGCATCGAAGACCTCCGACAAGAGCTCAACATAGAGCCACCTCCTGTCATAGTCAGGGCTACCAAAAAGAGGAACACCTGAGAAAGACAAAAAAAAAAAGATGAATGATGCAGGGATCACCGGACAAAAGACTTTTTATTGCGGACAAACACAAAATATTTGAAGTGTTATACTGTGGAGAAGAATGCTATTAATGGCTGAGAAAATGAGGGAATTTCACAATTGCCAAACTTTGGTGTGTCAACTTTTACGTAGAATTATTTTGAGTGAACATATTTCAGCTGATGAAATGCTCAAGTTTTTTTGCTCTTCTGATGCTTCTAGATAGCAGGTCTTGGTCAACAGGTCATGTTCAGTCGCCATTTGTTGTTGCAAATGTGACAGAAAGTGGGTATTTGTATCAAGTACCAAAATAAATGAAAATACTTAATTATTGCATTACACCATTGGTCCATTATTATAATGTTCATGCCAATATTTCCGTGACAATTTATCTTCTTTAATATTGATGTTAACTTACGACTAGTTGCTGCTTGCACCCTATTTCAATAATTCTTTTATCTTTTCTTGTTTTACTTTTAAGGGAGTCTATTGTAACACCTGGCCAGGGACTACAGATGAAAACTAGCCTTTTGGCTAATTCTGGCATTTTTTCTGTAATGTTCATTAAAATGCACTGTCTTGTCAATTAAATTAATAAATAAATAAATTGAGAAATAGTATCATGTGCATGTGTCGTTGTACTACTCACACTTATGGGTGGGAAAGGAGAAGATGTTTAGTGCAGCTGCTTCTGTTATCATTTCATCACATACTGAATAAATTATGCCTCTCCTTTTAACAGTAATAATAGAACGTTAACAGGAAGTCAAACTGTTAGGCAGGTGTATGAAATGACATGAGCAAACCCAGTGTCAAAAATACCCTTTAATCTTTCCAGTTAAATGCATTTTCCTCGTGAGAACCAATTTCAAGGTTATCATGAGGTTATTTGTGACCTTGTGTGTGGATCGCGTGTTATTCCACAGCTCAGAAAACATCAAGACCTTTTCATTAAATGCTGTCATACATTTAGTTCAGTATCGCTGTGCAACTTGATACTGTATCTCCCCATGGTTCTTTGGACACAATACACAAAGATAAGCCATGATTGTACTTGCATTGCTTTGTGGATATGACAGTTACATGTGAATACTAACCCCTATGATGATGTGTTTCCCTCCAAATTAAGGAGTAAAAACTTCCTCTCTGCATTTTATTGTACATCACATTTTATAATTTCTTTCTGCAATTTAGCCAGATTTTAAGTTACATATACCATGGTTCAGCTAGCAATAAGGGGGTCATTAACAGAGCAATTGGGACATTTTGAACCAAGCCTAATACACACTTCATTCAAATCTGAATAGCTTTAATGGGAAGATGTTTTTATAGACAGTGTCTCTGTTGAAATAGCAAAGAATGGGCTGTTACAATGTTAGACAACATAGTACCGAAATCACTAGAAATATCTGGACTTGCTACATCCTGGGACATCCATAACTTAAGCATGTCCTGAAACTATTTAAATCAATCCTCTCCTAATAGTAACATACCATTTCTCAGACATGGTCATTAGTGCAATACCTAATTTGGATGTAAAATATCACTGATGATGAGTCAATGAAGTCACTACTTGATTCATAGTTTTTCTTTTTTCATTGCCTACTACCCTCTCCTCACATAGAGTTTCTGGTCACTACACATACAGTATCTCACAAAAGTGAGTACACCCCTCTCATTTTAGTAAATATTTCATTATATCTTTTAATGGGACAACACTGAAGAAATGACACTTTGCTACAATGTAAAGTATTAAGTTTACAGCTTGTATAACAGTGTAAATGTGCAGTCCCCTCAAAATAACTCAACACACAGCCAGTTATATAAACGCTGGCAACAAAAGTGAGTACACCCTATGTTAAATTCCCATAGAGGCAGGCAGATTTTTATTTTTAAAGGTTATTTCATGGATCCAGGATACTATGCATCCTGATAAAGTTCCCTTGGCCTTTGGAACTAAAATAGCCCCACATCATCACATGCCCTTCACCATACCTAGAGATTGGCATGGGGTACTTTCCATAAAATCATCTCTCAATGCAAACTAGCTATTAGGCTAACTGACATAAAACCATGCCAATCTCTAGGTATGGTGAAGGGTATGTGATGATGTGGGCGTATTTTAATTCCAAAGGCCAATAGTATCCTGGATCCATGAAATAACCTTTAAAAATAAAAATCTGCCTGCCTCTATGGGAATTTAACATAGGGGTGTACTGACTTTTGTTGCCAGCGGTTTAGACATTAATGGCTGTGTGTTGAGTTATTTTGAGGGGACTGCACATTTACACTGTTATACAAGCTGTAAACTTAATACTTTACATTTTAGCAAAGTGTAATTTCTTCAGTGTTGTCCCATTAAAAGATATAATGAAATATTTACTAAAATGTGAGGGGTGTACTCACTTTTGTGAGATACTGTATATGTTACTATGAGTTTGTTGCTTTCATTGTTCGTTACATATTCTTAAAATGAATCATGCGTGTATCTGTATCTTACTGATGTTAAAGCTAAATGTAAAAATCCACAAACATTCATTCAACAGGAACCATATGTTTTTGTCTGATTGTATGAGCACCTGTAGCTGTCCGCGGTCCTGGAGACACATTTTCACTTAACGTACTAATCTGAAAGTGCATCATCAAGAGCACACTGTTGCATGACTCATGTTTGTGATTTTGGTTGTGAAAGTTTGATTTGACTTTATTGCCCTCTAGTGGGTTTCTGCCAAACTTCTGAGAAGTAGAAGAGGTGTGTACATCTGGTTTTGGACACAAAAAGAATTTGTGGTTTTGTGAGCTTACATATTATGATCCTAAGAGTTGAGCTACTTTGCCAAATTTAAAAGTTTCAAACTGTTTTTTCTAAGGATGCTTCTAATGAAAAGAGGAAACTGTTTTAGGCGGTAGAGGGTTACTAAGCACATTCACTCAAGGACAAATCTAAGATAATTACTTTACTTGAGAATGTCCATTTTATGTTACTTCAATACATTTCAGAGGTACTTTTTACTCCACTACAATAATTTGACAGCTGTAGTTACTCATTACTTTACAGATTCAGATTTTTGCATAAAACGTGAAAATGTAGGCTACATTTTACCAGCTGAAATGATCTATTGACAGAAAGTCAATCCAAGTCATTTTTAATGCAAAAATGCCAAACATTTCATGGTTCCAGTTTTTAAAATGTGAAGAGTTGCTGCTTTTTCTTTTAATTATTTCAATTGAATTTTTTATAATTTTGAGGTGTGTAATGTGGCTTAAACAAAACAAAGCACTGTGACGATGTCACTTTGAGCTCTGTGTAACTTGCCATTTCTCACTAATTTCTGAATTTTTACAAACCAATCAATCGATCAATTGAAAATATAATCAGGAGATTAAGCTGTAATATAAATAATCATTAGTTGTAGCCTTATATGAGTAGTTAAAAATTAGCTCCATCCCAACCAACTACATTAACAGTAAAATGCTGCTTAGACATTAATGCACGAGTGAGAATCTAATGATATAAATACATAATAGTATAATGGTCTGCTACTTTTGTTACTAAGTTTTACTTACATACATACTTAAGTAACATTTTCAATGCAGGACTTATTATTATTTACTGTATCTTCACCTTGTGGTATTATTACTTCTTTTTAGTTAAAGACAAAAGTCTGAGGAAGAATGATTAGTGTTTTTGAGTTACACTCATTCTGTTAGCATATCTTATCTTCCTGCAGAGTTCCTAGGACAACTTGTATTGTGATGTATTACATATATTGTTATATGTTCAACTTTGACAAATACACACAAAACATGAAAGAACAAACTAAAGAATGAATCTCTGAAAATATATGAATGCAAATTCTACCTTGTGTTTTTCTACTTAGGAAAGTGTAAGACAGAAAAATACTTACAGTAACTGCAGGCCACAAAGGAGGTCTGCACACTGTTGGGCTCCAATTAAATTGTTTATTTCTTTTTTAGGCCAACGTTTCAAGAGTCAGAAAATATAACAGTCATACTGTAATAATTGGTTTACTGAGCATATAACATTGTTACAAAATTATCTCAAGAGTATTTCTGTAGTTTCTTGCTCACACAACATTTAAAACAGTCCTGGATGAACTAGTGTTATTTTTTTTCTATGAAGAAACGCTTCATTACAAAGGGAAGCTTCATTACACAGATCAAACTGATGCTAAAAACAATTATATTAAAAATATAAAAAAACAATCATCGTCAGTCAAACAAAATACTGTTACAGCACTACTGTATAATAATAACTATATAATATGATCAACACATAACATTAAATTATCTGATTATCTCTAAATTAAAATCTATTAAATCATTTAAAATAGTGAAGAAAAAAAAGAAAGAATCAGCAGCCACTAAAAAGAATATCTGATAAAATAAATAGAAATTGACACCTTTGCTAACAGATGGAGAATCATTAGCTGCTGATCATATTTACATTAGGGAATTGCATTTCTTCACATGTTAAAGGTGTTTGGCAGAGTGTGTCAGTGCAGTATAGTGATACTGCGGTCAGTCACGGCAAACGCCGGCAGCAGCGGGGCACTGAAGGGATGTGTGACAGAGTACAGCACGGCGCTGGAGTTAGGCTCGTAAAACATCAGCGTATGAGTCGGCCAGTCCAGCAGCAGGCCGATCCTCTGGGGTCTCCTCACCACCTGCAGGGGCACCTGTTTCCCTGCGTAGCAGAAGGAGTAGTCCCCGTCATAGTGAGACAGCACCCAAGACTGACTGTTGTAGCCCAGCCGGGCCTCGTTCCCAGAGCCTTTGCGCTCCAGAGACGTGTAGCAGACCCCGACCTTAAAGGCACCACTCTGGCCCACATCCACCACCCAGCTGTGGGTGCCAGAGGACATGGACAGTGAACCCAGCGCATTGGGCCAACAGTCGAAGCGTGCTGAGTCGTAGGGCGGGGATTGGCGAACTTTTTTGTGAAGAAAGGACAAAGTGTAGAAGTCGTCAGACAAAGACAGGAGAGGGCTCACTGTGCGCTCATCAAACTTTAAAGAAGATGATCCATAAGCTGTGGGAAGAAGAAAAATATGGATTGAATGTCACAAACTGCTGCAATAGTAACAGGCATGTTTTGAGAGATTTTGAGAATTCTTTACTTTAATAAAATCCTTTGTTTACTGTAATATCACAGCTTGCTCTTCACCACACACACACACACACACAAGGATGTCATAAATGCCAAAGTCAATAGTTACAGTATCTGTCAGTGAAGTATGGTACGGATCACTTTATACACCGCAGACTTTCAGTACAACTCAGAGTCCTGTCATCTGCAGAAATTCTCAGATGACTCTGCAGTTGTTGGGTGTATTAAAGGAGGACAGGAGTGCTGCGGTGGGAACCATCCACTCCTGAACGTGATATATCATCATCATACACTTTAGGAGAACAGGGACTACTATTGATCCTATCAACATTCTGGGAGAGGTGGAGGTGGTGGATAAATACCTTGGAGTTTAACTTGACAACAGACTTGACTGGAAATGAAACACTGAGGCTGTTTACAAGAAAGGACAGAGCAGATTCAACTTCCTGAAGAAACTCAGGTCATTTAATGTGTGCGACAAGATATTGTAGATCTTTTACCTGTCTGTTTTAGCAAGCATAATTTTCTTTGTTGTAATGTGCTGGGGGAGTAGCATCAGAGCCGACCACCAAAACAGACTAAAAACTGATCAGAAAGGCCAGCTCTGTTCTGGGAAGCACCTTGGAGCCGTTAGAGGTGGTGGTGGAGTAGAAAGGATGCTACACAAACTGTTGTGCATCATGGAAAACACTTGACATCCTCTTTACAACCCCCTGGTCAAACAGCGGATCACTTTCATTAAGAGAATGATCTGGCACAGCTGTGACAAGGAACGCTACAGGAGGTCCTTCCTGCCAGCTGCCGTCTCCCTGAACAACCATCTCCTGTGTCGGCACAGGGGGGTCAGGAGGTAAAGCTTTGCACTTCCCCCCCCTAACGGACGAAAGACTGACAGACACTATCACACTTTTATTACACTTCTTTAAATTATCTGATCCCTAACTGCACTACAACCTTAGAGTGTAATTTGCATTTTATTTTGCACTACTTCCACTACGTCTACCTCACTACGTCTACCTCACATACATATATATTTTCTTGTCTGTTTAGATTTATTTCAAAACCTGCTCAGTAACACAAAAACATCCAGGCCCTATTTCACCGTTGTTTCCAAGCAGGGAGCAAAATACATGAGGACAAAATGTAGTCTATGTAGGATAAATGTGTATATGGGCCATATATTTCCAGAGCTACAGCACACTACCAAAAGTCAAGAAGGTTCTGTGCACAAAAAAAATACAGAACATCAAAAGACGTCAAAGCATCTGCACACTTATCTCCAATGAAAACACCAGTATATGTGTGATAAAAAAGTACATTTACTCTGAAAATGTTTGAAGACCTTTATACTTGTATACAGTGTGGTGGAAAATGTAGTTCCTGTTACTTTATACTCCTATAGAATCATGTGACAGCTACACAGTAGTTACTCTTCTGATTAATGTTTTACATACAGAACCTTACAATACAGAAGTGGCTTATAAAATATAATTCCAAATTAGTATTAATGTTTTAAAAAAATAACATCTACAATATTGTAACACTGAAAAGGAGCGATTCTGCAAAATTAGTACCCTTCATTTTATTACGTAGGCACATTTAATCTTATACTTTTTGAATGCAGTTTTTTTGCTTGTACTGGAGTATTTTTTTACATTGTAATATTGTATGTTATTATTTAAGTTAATGATCTTCCATTACTGGATGGATGTCACAAAAGGAGTTTCTCAGCATGTTTCTGTTTGGAGCATAGCATCTAGTTTGGTATTGTTATCGCATACACAAAACATACTCAGAATTTACAACAACAACAAAAAACTCCCTGCTTTTGATTTTAAAATGTCCCGTTTTCTATATTTTCAAGATTTGCACATATGCTAATTACCATCATTAGTGTATGCAATAACCTTGTATGCTGCTGGATCTGTCACGTTGTGCATGAAGATTGAATACAAATCTACTAACCGTTTGGCCCCAGCAGCACTGCAGTGGCCCACAGACCTTTCAGCAGCTTGCTGTCGCTGCAGCCTGGGTTCAGGTTGAGCTGGTCCGTGTCACAGGGCTCCCCGACCCCCTCTGCCTCCTCCACCCTGACACAAACAGCAAGAGGAGAAGAGATGTTACCTCTCTGGAATGTCCTGAGCAAGAAAAAAAATATTCACAAGCCATGTCACGTATTAAAGATTACCTGTCAGCTATCTCCTGGACACTAGTCTGAAAGACAGGAAGAAAGTGATGACTCTTTGGGGCATTCATGTAGTTTAGAAATGTATGACCAATTTCAGGTTATTGTTATTGTCCCAGTCTCTCACCACCAGCTGTGTGTCTGGAGTGTGTGTCAGCGTGTGCACCAGGCCGGAGCGTGTTTGCGACAGACTCGCCAAAGCCTGGCTCCAGTGGGCTCTCTGGGTGAGGAGACACTGCTCCACTCGCTCCTCCTCTCTCTGCACCCCCTCCAGGAGACGCTGCTCCTCCTCCTCCAGGGCTTCACGTGCTGCACTGACCTGAGCCAACACCTGCTCCCTTGCCCTGCTGGCCGCTACCTACGCCAAAAGACAGGAGAGAAGAAGAAATATTGGACAACTTATATAACAAATTACATTGTTTTTGATATAATTGCATAAATAATACTTAATTGTAGGTAAAGGTTAATTGTAACTTTTAAGTTTCTAAAGCCCATACACTGATGTAAAGTTTCAAAATTTATAAAGCCCTCAAAGTTTATCATCAAATGTGCTTTAAATCGTGCAATTTTTTTGTGTGATAAATACTTTGGCAGAAAACTAAGAAATTAAAGACAAAACATCTTTCCCTTTAAGGCTTCTCCAACTCTTTTGTCAGCCATGTTTCAGATTAAATACTTTTTACATAGCACGGGTTTTGTTATTAAAAAAAAATTGGGCTGCAACTAAGTCTACAAAATGTCAGAAAATCATTGAAAATGACCATCACGTCAAGTTCACAGAGCCCAAACTGTTATCTTCAAGTTAGGATTAGCTGATATGACAATACACATAGCATGACACAATACATATTTGTCAACCGTGCCCTACTATACCAGTAATACAGTGGTAGTTATCTCATTAAGATTTCTGGGCATGGGCAATGATGCAAATCATTGAGTGATGAACCCAAAGAGAATTATCATCTGAATCTGCAGCTTGCTGTGCAGCCAGCAAGTTTCAGCTCATTGTTTCATCTTAAAAGGTGATGTGTTAGTGTTGCGTTCGCAAATTGTTTCTGCTGCCTCCAAATGGCCAAGAAAATTGTTATTGAAGGTTTAAGAAAGACATATTCTAAAGCCCCAGATTTTGAGCAAAGTATCCAATAAATCCAACATTAGGCAATATGTGGGTCAATAATGTCACTGTCCAAGGTTCTGTTGCTCATAAGCAGCCAAACATTTGACAGCGGGCGGCCATAAAAGCACAAAGGTTGTAAAAGACCTTTTACAGGATTGACTTCCCACGTCTGACACAGCAATAGCTACAGAGGGTCAGGGACCAGAGTTTTGACCAACAGCTTTGTTTCCACAATGTCGGGTAAGTTTGTCTTATGTTGTTACAGAAGCACGTTGGTGATTTAATCCTTGCTCATATAAGGTCTCTACGTATTTGTCTTACCTGCCTTTGTTGTATGCTTGAGGATTGATTTCCTCATGGTAACTTGTAACCTAGAAAACTACACATGAATGACCTCTGACCACTTTAGCCACCCATTGTGGTGTGTTGAGGCAGGTTAATAAATATGGGTGCACTGAAAGAGGCAACATTTGCTTTGTTGCATGCTGGTGATAAATTAAATCAGCTAGTTATATGTGACTAGTGAACATAATTGTATTTCCTCTATTAATCATGCATTTCAAAGTGCAAAGTACCTCATTATTTAACTTTTTTTTAAATAATAAGATCTGAAATCACTTAGCTGTTCGCTCACAATTGTTAACTATGCTCATTTTCAGGTTCATAATTGTATTTAGAGGTTGTACCAGAATAGGTTTATGTGGTTTGATTTTAAAAAAACACCATATTTTTGTTGTACTGCACATTGCTGCAGCTCCTCTTTTCACCCTGTGTGTTGAGCTCTCTGTTTTAGCTACAGAGTGAGGCATCACACTTCTGTTCCATCTTTGTTCGGAGTCGCACATGCGCAGTACCTAGGTAAGGACTACTAGCAGCTAGGTGAGCATTATAACGTGTGTTACAAAGTGACGCACGTTTGTCACGGAAGTAATTGGCTGGACTACAATAGAGCTGTTTGGAGCAGTTGGTGAACAGTGTTTTCTGTTGGAGATGTCCATTTGGGGTGGACTTTGGGCTTTGGGCACAAAAAAAAAATATATAATATAAGGAGGGAAAGGGAAAAAAGCCAAAAAGCATAATATAAGCACTTTAATGGAGCAGTGAATTGTGGAAAAGACACAATAACAACTCCCTGAAGCATGCTTATCATACTATTTCATGCTGTATTTAAAAGTATTGTTATGAATTAACACATGAAATCACGTAAATGAATCACATGGATTGTTAAGTGTTTTTTACCACACAGGGATAATTTCTTTCACAATATCCTCTTTCCTTGTTGATGTAACAATAACGGTTTCAAGTTCTGAGACAATTAGTCCAATAATCAATTTTATTCAAGTTATTTATCAGGCAAAAATGTCAATCCTTCACTTGTTCCAGCTTCTCAAATGTGCAGCTTTTTTATATAATTGTAAATTGAATATCTTTGGGTTTTAGAAAACAGCTGTCCAGACCAAACAAGCAATTTGAAGAAGAAAATGAAACACTTTTTACTGTTCTGAATTCTTATACAGTAGATTGATTAACAATTGATCAGATAATTGAAGAAGCAGTTGGCAGATTAATTGTTAATGAAAATAATCCTTAGTCACAGCCCTATGCAATGCAAAAAGACCTATTGCAGGGTATCCACCTATAGTCTCGCATTGCCAGACCTATCTCCACAGCGCGTCCACAAAGAACATGTCACATGGGAACTTTTCATAAAGCCGATCAGCCAACATCAAAACCCTGTACATGTAGGCTCCACTGAGCAACGTGTAGCTGTATTGAGGTTGGCACTGGTCTGTGTGATCATTAGTGTGTGGTTGAGTGGGTGGGGATCAGTGGTATTTCTCACCTGAAGCTTCTGTTCTTTGGCTGCCAGCGTCTGGTCGATAAACCTTTCAATCCTCAGTGCCTGCAGCTGCATTTTCTCACACACGTCCACCAGTTGATTCTGGTGAAAACAAAACAAAAACACACACACACACGCGCGCGCGCGCACACACACACACACACACACACACACACACACACATACACACTCATCAGCTGGAGACAAGAGACAAACAAGAAAATCCTGTCCTTATAAATACCATGCCGAGAAATCCGCAAGAAAAGCACATGCAAAATGTACCACACCCAAGAAAGAATTATGAAGTAGGCTACACATTGCACTGTCAAATAGGCCTAATGTATTTTACACTTTGTCAATCCATAACAGCTACAATCCTCAACAAAGTGACTGACTGAAAAATGTTTTCTTATAAAAGAAACGTGGATAAGAAGTTGAAAATAGCTTTAACAGTGGGCTAGATGAGGTAAAAGTAAAAACCTGTCTAACAGTTAAGAATAAGGCAAATAAAGAAGTTAGCTAAGGTATTCACACAAAGTGAAAGTAACCTTCCTGGGCTAGCCTAGCCCTGTAGGTATCTCATAATGAAAACATATGTACCTTTTACATTCCCAAAGCTGACATAGCCTATCATCAATATCACCCCACAGCTCAGTCAATACAAAGAGGCAAACAGCTGTAGGCTACATGGTGTGTCAGCGCCCTAAGGGTACAGTAGCCTATGACTCACCCTGACTGCGGTTACTCTGGTGGCCAGAGGGGTCACAGTGTGTCCGTGGCAGGAGCCCACGATGGCGCAGTGAGAGCAGATAAGTCTCTGCTCGGTGCCACAGAACCAGTCCAGCTCAGACTCATGCTCCACACAGAACTCACATTCACCAGAGAAGATCCCGGACTCGGTTTCGGCGGTGGTCCCAGCCGGGGAGGTCGACAGCGCCGTGTCCCCCGCCGGCTGCTGCTGCGGCTGCGGCTTCACACTGCCGCTCAACACGGAGAAAATAGGCTGCTCAAAATCCATCTCCTTAGTTTTAACACCATTTAAAGTCTTCCCCGGGCCAGTCGGTGAAGACGGGCATGTTAATTCGCACGTTATGAGCTCCTCGGTCATGGCACAATAACGCAACAGGTGCACCGGCAGAGCTGGAGTCGCACCGATGGCCTACAGCGCAGCGCTGTAATACAGGTGGAACAGGTGAGCAGAACACGGAAGTAACACGGACATCAGAGGTCAGAGCTGAGTGAAAGAAAAAAAAAATCTTTCTTCTCTGCTGGCAGTTTGATTTGGGCGTCAGCTAATACCCGTCTGTTAAGGTTTAAATCATGTTTATATCATGGACTAGGCTAATCTGTGGCTAAAAGGCTCAAACACTCAAGTAAAAATGGAAATATGCTTGCATCAATGATGTTGGCAAATACATTGATAAAATCTAGACCTATCAATGTGCCTTGATTTAGGCCTATAGCCTATTAATTTAGAACGGATGCAAATGTTTCATCCATAAAACTCATCAGTTACAAATAGCCTACCTTGTAATTTATGGTCAAAAAAAGACTTTTACACTTTTACTGTGAAATAGGTCTGGGTGATATGCAAATCACTCACATCACGCGAAATGAATAACTATTAAAATGTTCTTGAAGTCATCACTTCAGACAACAGAATTCTGTAAAATGATATTTATTACAATACATCCATAGCTGTCAAGATTTTTTGTGTGACCATTTGTAACAATTTCTTTGTTTATAGAGCAGTCTCATATTCAAAAACTAGCCAGATATTTTGATTTGGAATATTCTTTATGCTTACTAAATACCATTGTGAGAAAACAGTGGAAGAGTCAAATTTTCCAGGGTGTATATGTGTGATATAGATACACAGTTTCATCATGTGTGTGGGCCCAGGAATTAGAGGTGCAGCCACACCTCAGGAATGAGGTATCTGTTTAGCAATAGTGAACAACACCCACTGTCTAGAAATGCTCTTAAATCCAGAGAGGATAACCTCAATTTGAAATATGGTCTGCCCATTTATTTAAAATGACTGTGTAGTCAGGTTTGGTTGCAGCCATCATCACAAGAATTATGTTTTAATTTCTAAAGCAACGGGTGCAACCAAAAAATTTACCTATTTATTATATCTCAGTAGAAATGTTTACAGTGTGATACCATAAAATGAGAAGCTATCGATATCCTGTTTGTTTTGTGAAACTGGAAGAATAAATTACTTTACTGTGCTGTTCTTTAGTCTTTGTGCTGAGTGTGTTATGTTTTTGGAAGATAGTTTATATTTATGTTAATTTAATTTGCCAGTGAGACCTATTGTTTTAACTGTAAAACCCTTTATGTGCGCTTTCACCAATGGATGCCAATAAGAAAAGTTAACTTCCTGTTAAATTCTTGAAGAAGAAAATTAGGACAAGAGGTTTAAATCAAAGGGAAGTAAAATGGTTAGGCCTATCCTCTTTGTACCCCATTTTATCATCACTTTTAAAACTGAGCTTTAATGAAAGACGTTTTGTTAAAGCTACATCAAATCTCAAGAAATTAAAACCTTTGCAAGGAACCAAACACCTCCCACTGCTCACAGGCCAATGTCTGTGAGTAACTGGATATGAGTGATTGACAGAAGAGAGTCGTGCCTTCTGGCTCAGGCAAGGTGGGTTTCCTCACAGTTCACTTTGAAATAGGAACAGAAGAGGCACAGGGCTGCCATTGTATCCAACAGAAATAGCTGCGTAATGGGAAAAACTAAGTTTGTTGTGAAAGAAAGCAAGAAAAAGAAAGAAAAACAACAAAACAAAAATATAATGCAAGTGGACTTTACTAAAAAAGAAAAATTACACTCATCTTCATCTTCCCTGTTGAGTTTTAAATATCAGGGAAGTATATCACAAAACAATTCTTACCTTCTGTCTTATGTCTCAGGGAAGCATGTTAACATAATGTTTTGTTGTATGCAGCTTCTCTGACAACATAATGCAATAGACTCGTGTATATATATGTGCTATAACTTAGTACAATTCTAAAACAATTAATTTCTAAGTTTCTGTAATACAGGTTCTGATCCCCAGAGGGTGCTCACTCACTTTACTGAACTGAGAGTCAACAGATGTGTTGGTACAGAAGATGCTAGTGATGAAACTGCATCAGAATGCAATTGGAGACATCCTCAAGTGCTACGATATGAGCATCAGAGTGTGTGGGGGGGTGGTACATTCCTTTATATGAATGGGAATACAATGGCATATAAACATGTCTATTTAGCCTAACAAGACAATTATTCCTGGCTTTACAAAAGTCAAAGTGAAATAGTAAAGTAAAAAAACAAGCAGCATCTGCATCTGATATTTAAAAATGTCAGTCCTTTCCCCAAATCAGTGTTTCATTGTCTTTAAACGTGCTATTTTAAACACAGATACATACACAGCCTACTGTATTTTAACTGCAATTGCATTGACTTATAAATAAACCACACCAATATTGGAAACTTGTGTTGTTAGTTTAGTAACATAATGTACACTGGCTACATTTGGTCACTCTGATCAGTGTAATGATACACCTTTCTTGGGGTGGGCATTTTCTATTATTATTCCTTTCTTTGTGCTTCTGCAGTAAACTAGTGTAAGTGCAGGATTGTCATACTGATGTACAGCATAATACACACTGGTCCTGCAGCAAGCCTAATTTAGCAGCAAACGTCATATGACGTTGTTACTTTTTTAATTTAGTCAATTTATTGAACATTTAAAAAAATAAATAATAATAACACAAAGTAAAACTTATAAGCAATAAAAACGAAAAACAAACGTCATCCTCAGCAAGATATAAGCAACAAATAAGCAACTGAAATAATATTGTTCATGTTCAAATGGGGTAGGAAGAAGTGGAGAACTTTATCCTACCCCCTCTTAATTTTCATTATTCATAATACAAATTTAATTCGCATCCATCAGAATCAGAAAAATACAAGGATGTTTACACATACAAGGAATTTGTTTTGGTGTTGTAGGTGCATGACACACATCCTCTAAATATAAGAAGGTTAAGGAAATCAAGTATTAGAATATAAAAAACACTGAAAAGATGAGTAAAAAAAGGCATGAATGTAGGCTTATGCCTATTAGGATTCCAAACTCTAAGATGGAAGTTTACCCTGCTGGCCTCGCCCGCGCGTTTCTGCTCGGCTCATAAACTTTACATTACAATGACGTCATGCAAATAAAAATAACCTTTGGCTCTAGGAAAGTTTTAGAAATATAAAATCATGGATTAAAAAAATCTAAACACAAAGAGTGATAATCGACATTGCTTGCAGTTTGAGGTTGTCAACAGTTTTATGGATGTCTCATAATAGTGGACTATGGGGGGAAATGCTTTTAAACCATAGACAGTTTTAAACCACTGGAACAAATTCAAGACGATATTCCCACCCAGCAAACATTTCGCGCGAAAATGTCTGGAAGTGGTCACGAGAGTGTGATGACGTAATATCTGAAACAGGCGGTCGTTAATATTTGTCGTTTTCTATTGGACAACATGATCGGAGGCTTCCTATTAGAAAAAGCGTAACTTAAGTTTGATTGGACGATCTGATTGTGGCTCGTCCCGTCCCGCCCCCCAGCAGCTCACTCGGCTTTCCTGCGCCAGCAGCGGTGTGTCACCGAGGCTGGGTTGCTGCCGGAGAGATCAGGGCAAACAACCAGTTAAACCAAACTGGCATCGCAGCGGGGCTGAGGGGCTGCCCCGGCGAGTTTTAAACCTGAATACTGTTTAGGTTGGATCCTACGCCTCTCTGTCACCACCGCACTTCCTCCTGATGTCGGATTTCAAGCTAGGGATCGTACGGCTCGGCCGTGTGGCCGGGAAGGTGAGCTGGATCCCAGGACTGCCATGTGCGGCCGGGGGAGGGCCCGCGGGGATCACAAAAGGCGATGGAAATTGGGTTTCGCGGTGATGAGTCGGTGCTAGTCAAACCATTTTATGGTTATCAACCCGTTGCCGATTTAGGAGTAGCACAGCTTTATTGATTTTAACCGCATTTACCGGATTAGAGATGCCGGCCGAGCCAGACTGGTTTTCTGTAATGTTACCTCCGCGGCCACCACACAGTCTCGCTATGAAGCTATGGCTAACTAGCACGTAGCAGATTTCTTAGCTGTTGGATGACGGTAAAATAGTGCAACAAAGGTAAACACGGGTCCTCAATTTTTCGTTATCGGTGTCGGGTAGAAATGGCGAAGAAGGTTGTTTTTTCGACGGTTGGTCATATCTTTTTAACGGTCGGTGCGTCGTAACGTTACAGTTAGCAGTGCCACGCTAGCCATGTTATTTGGATTACACGGTGAAGTGTCTGCTAATGAGGAAGCTATGGCCATGCTCCATCAACTGATTCTTTTGTGCAACGTGACAAAGCACCGACAAGGACGGCACACAACTCAACACCTGTGACCGAAAACTTGCATCGTTTTTTGGCTTAAGTTACATATTATCGCTCCACTCTGATGTGACGTGAAACTATGGCTGAATGATGGTCAATAAATGCTCCTGGCTGCTCGTGTCACAAGACCCTAACACTCAGGATAAACCGTGTCAGACAGTGTTGTTTGGGCTGTAACGAATCAGTTCCCCACACGCTGAGTGATACTTTTCCTGGGCTCCAGACAGCAGTCCCACAACTTATTTACATGATGTCAATACTGTTAAGATCTACAAAATAGTCTGGCAGTCAAGACAAAGTGTCACATTGCATGTTTCGACCTTATTGTATGTGAACAGTACACCACCTACCCTTGCTGTTGTACCATGGTCAGTGTAGAGTGGAACTACTGTGTTGGTATCTTGTCACGTGCATTTGTAAGTGAAATAAACTTTGGTCCCCAAACCGTTATAGATTGATTAGGTTTAGATAAAAAAAATTCAAAATGTTACTTTTAACTCTTACCCACCCCAAATATTTTACAGAAGCACCCCCCCAATTTGCCTTGGTGATTGGTGCATACACACAAACAAACAAACATTTAAACATATACTTCTGCTTCAGAGAAAAAACACTGTACCAAATACATTTACCTGACAGAGAAAGGTTGCTGATTATGTTGCAGATTCAGATTTTTCTCACAAATACGATTAATATATATATATATATAAATATATAAATAAATATGCTTCATTATTATTCATTATATTAGAGTTGAAAACTCCACCTTGAACAAATGTTGTGCTTCTCTTTCACTCTTCATTTTAAGTAACCATTTGATAATAGGGGTACCTATTCATAATCATATTTTCTCATTTCAGACAAAATACACACTGATTGATGAGCAGGACATACCTCTTGTGGAAAACTATGCGTTTGAGGTAAATTGAGGAGTTAACGGCAACTTGTGTTTATGAAGTATTGCTGTTACCTTTTTTCTGATAGTGCCAATGTTAAAAAGGTACATTATTCCATTAATAGGCACGCATGGAGGTAGATGCGGATGGCAATGGAGCGAAGATCTTTGCCTATGCTTTCGACATTGGCAAAGGCCGCTGGGCAGGAAGGCCTTTGCATGAGCTTCTCTGGTAAGTAATTTGTTCATTATTTCATGTGTCCAATAAGCACTTCTTTCTGTTTAAATATCATAGCATCTTGGGTCAAGACTCTTCGTAGGTGAGCATTTTTATTGTGGAAGTGTCCTTGATCTGGTCCTCTGATCATAATCGACTGTTGTGAATAGGACCGCTGAATATAGATGCGTATATTGTTAAATTGCAAGATTAATGCTGAAGAGGCCACTTTGCAGCAGCCAGTAAAACTATAGACAACCTAGAGATGCACCAACGGCTCTCTTATTACTTTTTTATCTTAAAGATTTAGTGTCTCTACCAGTGTAGGCTGGAGCTCAGTGGCTGCCTTCATCCTGCTGGTATCAGTAAAGCTTTCACATCATAAGGCAGTTCAGTGGACCAGTATGGTTTATCCCACAAGTTTGGAGTTAATAGTTGCTTGTTATTGATCTTTCATATAATGGTATATTATCCCATGCTTATCAGCAAATAAATTGAGCCTTATCCCTCGATTTACACTATATTATTTGTGCCAATTATTGTGAGCTGCAAATACCTTTTTGACCTAGAGGAAGTATAAAGTCTCTGCTTGCCGCCTTTTTAGAATTTATGCTCTTCTTACGCAAGACCAACGTGTTGAAATCAGTGGATGTCATCTTAATGAGCTGCCATTATTTTGTTACTGGTAAGGAACTGGTTGACTTATGATCTGGATACATGTCTTGACCCAGGGAGAAGCACAGAGGAGGCATTGCCCCCAGTTTTCAAGTCATCCACATCAACTCTGTGACAGTGGACAACCGGCTAGACAACCTGCGACTGGTGCCAGTGGGTTGGAGCCCCAAGCCGGAGGAGATTTCCAGCAAACAGAGGTAGGACAGCAGCTATGCTATTGCTAAAGGCTGAATTATGATTCTGTAGCTGTGTAGGAATGTAGAGTACTGCACAAGCTGGATGTTTTGTCTGTGGGCAAAGCCAGTCTGATTCATTAAGGCACTGGCTGGGCCTGACAACTAAAATTTTTCCCCTAGGAAAACCAAAACGGATATGGCAATTGCTACTTGATCATTGATATTTACTTTTCTTTTACTGAAAATTTAGGGGGGGAAATGTTTTTGACTGTCGGTCACACAATATTAGCATTGCATTAGTACCAAATTGGGCTCTACCTGCATTTAGTTTTTTTTTTTTTTTTTTGGTGTGAAAATGAGTAAACATTTTTCATTTTGTATTCTTGGTTATCTGACTCTTTAATGATATTGAGAGTAATAGATGAGCGTTAAGAACTGGCTTCTTGTGTGTTTCTGTGTGTAAAAGCCCAATATGTCATGTTTCCTACAGCTTAACATAAATATTTAGCTTAGCATAAATATTTGTTGTTTAACATGTAACATGTGCCTTATTTTTCTTCCCATATTCTCTTACTGGTCCAGAGAGCAGTCTCTGTACTGGCTGGCCATCCAGCAGGTACCGGCAGACCCTGTGGAGGAGCAGTACCTGGAGCTGAGCCGCACACGCTACTACAACGCTAACGGGGAGCTGGTGGAGGAAGAAGAGTGCTCCTGCACTTACTATGAGTGTCATTATCCTCCTTGTTCACTCATTGAGAGAAGGGTATGTACTGTAGTTCCTGTGAGACTTGGCATGGTTTTCTAGTTTGATTTAAATCAGTTTGATGTATAGTTGCGTTATTTTCTTTATGCGTGATCTTGTTCCCTGTCTATCCACAGCTCCGGGAGTTCAACATCTGCGGTCGCTGCCAGGTGGCGCGCTACTGTGGCTCCCAGTGCCAACAGAGGGACTGGCCCGCCCACAAGAAGCAGTGTCGTGAGCGCAAGCGGGTGCTGGCCCTGGAGTCGGAGCCCGAACGATGATCTGCCCTCATCCTCGCCTGGGAGAGGAGGAGGCAGAACACGGGGGATAGGGTTAGACTTGTGGGAGGGGAGCGGGGATGACGTGCAAAACGGGGGGAATTCATGACAAGAGACTAACGACAGAGGACAATGTTGGTTGCTTGATTGTTTGATGGATTCAGGGGCTAAGAAGATGGAGGCGAGGAAGGAGAATAAAAAAAAAAAGGCAAAAAGACATCTGCTACTTCCCAGAACTGGTAATTCTCCATAGCTTGCTTGCTGGATGACAGGGAAAGGTATTATTATTATTATTATTATTATTATTATTATTTTTCATTATTTTTCTCGAGGAGGGAGACCCTCGAGCTCTACCTGCTGCTATGGTTTTGTATGTGAGGGGGAAAAAGTTGTCTTTTGGATGAACTGGACAAGCTTCTTTGGACCATAATATGGACAGTTGTCATCATCCACTTTTGTTTCTCCACCCATCTACTGGGTGTGGGGACGTCTGTGCAAATGGGGGGCTACAGTACCCGTCGTTCAGCTGGTACAATGGGACATGGACCTTTTCACTGTATTGCTCCCTCTGTGACCTCTCTGGTGCACAGGGCTGCTGTCTTCATGGTCATCGACACCTTAGCCGCCTCCCTGTCTGTTGTACTTCCCACGTAGCCAACCACGGCACACATTGGATAGATTTCACTGATTGAATCACACTACCAGTATTGCGTGTGGGAGTGTGTATGAGTGTGTATGCTTGTGTATGTATGTGTATGTGCTGCCAATCTGTACTGAAGGACATTGAAATGGTCAACATGGCTTATGGGCAGGGTTAATGTATGTCTTTTCTCTTCTTAAAGGGGCCATATTACAGTTTTAAATTTCATATTTAATAATTAATTGGTGGGTTAAAATATTTCCACTGTTCAATAATAAAGTAGCTGCCAAATAAAGGCTTTAATTTTTTCTAGTCTTTAAGTTTTTTTTTTTTTTTTTTTTACCCATGAGTTATTTCATTTTTCTATCAATTTGATCAGACTTTTTGTTTAAAACAAGGTACAAAGTTTGAATCGCCTGAAGTAACTGGATTCATTTGATTTTTAAAGGAATCTGCAATTTCAAAATTTGCCAGTTACTATTTAAAAAGCTGTTCCAGGTGTTAGTACTTTGACAGGCCTTTGTCATGATCCCACAGAAACAAAGCTTGTTATGTTGGTCACGGTATTAGAAACTGCAACATAATTATTTAATGTTCTCAAACTTTCTGATTATCTCTACCAAAGTCCGCTATGACCTGTAGCTTGGCACTCCTGTATCACCTGGTTTAAATCCCTCCAGTCAGTCTTAGTTTGCTGGTTTTTAACAGACTCTTGTCTTTTCAACTGTATTTCTTTGCACCTGCAGGGTTATGGTATGCGTGGGTTGGGGAGGGTTGGCGTAGTGCTAAGTTTCTTGTGTGAGAGTTTGCTCTAAGGGTTATTTTTTTTGAAGAAATTCTATCAATGGAGCTATATTTATTTAAAACATTTAATTGTGAAACATGTTCTTGTCCTGGTGATATTTGAAGGCAAACGTTATAAAAAAAAAAGTGCGACAATATGGGACCTTTTTATGTCACATCTTTTTGGGCAGGGAGGGGGACTGAACATTTCAACCCCGTTACTTGATTATTTTTTCTTTCTTTCCTTCACCTGAATGAGTGAAGCCCCCTCGGTGTTGCCCTTCCAGATTTTCCATGAAAACACTGCACACCATCATTGTCACTAAAACTCTTCCATGTGAGAGATGTCTTGGAGCGTAAAACTTGAATTTACCCCTTTTTACACACCTTTTTGGCAAAAAAAATCTTTTTTTGGGGAGTGGTTTTATGAACTGAACCATTTCCTGCATTTATTTTCTAAGACACAGCAGTCAAAGTGAAATTGTTCTGTGTCAACTTTATCCTAAATCGCCTGCCTTCCTTGTATTACCTACAATGCACACCTGCTTAATGTGTCCTCTTGTGTCTTTGAGGAGGAGTCCAGACACTTAGTAAGCATGTAATTCACAGATGCACATGCGACTTTGATTGTTATTTTTTTATGTGTGCGAACCGGTTTTCAACACTGCACTAAACATTTGGCTCCCATGTTAGCACATTTGTCATAGATGGGTTGAAGGGAGGGGTGTGATTTGGATTTGGAGTGTACAGATTGTGTCTGAAATCTTTTTGTTTTGTAAGAATATAAACATTAATCACCTAGAAATAAAGAGCTACAATATGTGAATGGAAGTACAGTTGAGGGGGATTACTGACCGTTGCTTTTCCAAATGTAAAATGACAATAAATAAAATGAACCTCATTTGTTGGAGTTGGCTTGTGGAGTTGTTAAAAGCGTGAACAGTACTGATGAACGTGGGAGTGGAGTACAATAACATTTCAAACAGTTTTCAATTCAAAGGTGCTGGTGCACAGGTTAAGTTAATTCATATGTTTAGGTTTATTGTTGGCCTGTCTGCAATGAATGTGGAAGCTTCTTAATAATGAAAGTTAGTTTTAAGATAATCAATCTAAACAGCCTAAGAGTCTAAAATGTCAAATGAGAAGTTTGTTAGCACTTTACTTTAAGAGCCAAGGGTACTAAGGATATTTTAGGTGTTTATTGTACAAAGTCAACAATTAAAGCTTCTCCTGCGTTTTACTATATTCTTATGTGCTTATACAGCAGCCTCCACTTGTGGAGAAGAGTTATTGTTGTCAAATACATTTAAAAACATATCTGCCTACAACTGCGTTAAAGTGTGTATTGAATGTTACCGTACACCCTTTAAATGCAAAATACGAGACGTTAAAGTGAAGTGGTACCAGTTTTATTTTTTTTACTGTATCCCCTGGCGCTGGACTTGTCCCACTATGTTACAAGACTCACCCAAGACACCTATTGAAATAATTGGTAACTCCTTTTGACGCTCAATATTAATAAGCTATTTTATTATAATTAATAGTTTAAGCCATTTATCATGAAAACATTTGCTTGTTCAGGCTTCTGATTTTTTTATTCTCTGTTTTATATAATTGTAAATTAAAAGTCCCATGGCATGAAAATTTCACTTTATGAGGTTTTTTGACATTAATATGAGTTCCCCCAGCCTGCTTATGGTCCCCAGTTGGCTAGAAATGGTGATAGGTGTAAACCGAGCCCTGGGTATCCTGCTCTGCCTTTGAGAAAATGAAAGCTCAGATGAGCCGTTCTGGAATCTTGCTTGTTATGAGGTCATAACAAGCAAGGTTACCTCCCCTTTCTCTGCTTTGCCCCCCCCCCAGAGAATTTGGGCCACCCATGGGAGAGAGACATCATGACTTTCAAACAAGAAAAGTGGCAGTTGGTCAAGGCCACACCCCCACTCTCCACCTTGCCCCTCCCTCTCTCCTCCTCAATAGCTACAGACAAAGAAATGGCACAGTCTGAGGAAAGCTCATTATGGGACTGGCTCTAGTAGCTGTAATTCTGCACCAAGGCTGAATTTCGGGAAAGAGACTTCAGATATAGTATTAGGGGACCACTAAGGTCTATATAAAAACATCCAAAGAGCACCATGTCATGGGACCTTTAAATATCTTGGTGAGTTTCATGTTATCCTCAAAGATGTGAATGCAGACATTACTGCCATTACTTACTCATTTACTGTTTAATAGTTTTTATTGATCCTATTGATCCTATTACCCTCCTACATCATTTATTAAAAGTATACCTTCATGGATTTAGTGGAACATACTTTTTTAAGGTCAAAAGCAAAGTTTTGACAATACAGAATGATGTGGTTTGGGTAAAATAGTGTTAAAGGGTAACTTTGTTTTTTCCCCCAACTTGTGCACAACATTAATTTGTGGTTCTTTTTACCCAATACCTTTTAAAACATACAAAGCCTTTCTTCAACTCTCTGTCTTTATCACTCTCTGGAGTCTATCTATTCTTTCTCCTGTGTAACAAGTAACAGCTGTTTGGTAACTTAAGCCTCTGTGTTGTTACTTGTCTCAGCAGCAGTTGGATTCTGTCCAGCTGCCTCTTCTTCTTCTTCTTCTTCTTCTTCTTCTTCTTCTTCTTCTTCTTCTTCTTCTTCTTCTTCCAGCTCATCTCCAGCCTTCAGCAGAACCCTTGAGGTCACTGTGGTGTCAAGGTTCAACAGAGGGGTCAGCAGGCTGTGCTGCTGTGGCAGGCCTGAGATCACACATGGAATGCAAAAGACACAATGACAGGCTACTATGACTTTATTTAACTTTCAAATGTCCATCTGTTAACTGGGCCATTAACGTAATGCTGCTGTTGGTAACGGTTTACATTTATTTTTACATTTTTACATTTATTATAAAATGTTTGTTTGGTGTATATGACATTTTATTATTATAACAACACATTTGTCCATGGTTGGAAGAGTTTCAGACAGAGGATTTAATGATTGTCCATCTGAATAGACTTGTTTTATTTCTTTTTGTGAGATGACTTCATAATTTATAATAGTTTACGTTTTTTTAATATCACCAGAACTCTCCTTTTGTCCGTTAGTGATATTTATGTGCATGTTGCCACTGTGCAAATGAACTTTAAATTGATGCAAAGCAGCAGTACCACCTCCTCTCCCGTAGGTGTCGCTAGTGTTTTAAACACACAGCTGTTCCGCTTCTCTTTCTGGATTTCTTGGTTGGCATCACGGAAGTTTTCTATCAGTAGAGTTATTATGTCATGCATCCATGAAGTACGTACACAGTCTCATTAGCTAATACTATTTTCCATCCAAGACTTTAACCTCAAGCTTCACAACAGCCGGCAAAATGGTCAATATCGGCCTCACCAAAGTGGACGATGCGCTGGCAGCAAAACACCCGGTGGGTTTTTTGTTTTGACCTTTTTTTTCCTCTTCACTGCAGCTTGCTGATCTCTGGACACTGACACTGGCAGTCAAATGATTTAGCTGCTGCACATATTGTAACCTTTGTAATACTGTAGACGTGTATACCAGCATAGGTTTAAATCGTGTAGTAAAAGTTGGTTTGTTTTCTCACTTTGTCTTGCAGGGTTTACAGAGGTATGCTGCCTGTCAGTCTCATGCCTTCATGAGGGGGACTGGGACCTTTATATTTGGTAAGTAATATGTCATTTTCCACGTTAGGAAATACACTGTATTCTCATCTTTATTGTTTCATCATTACTGAATTATCAGACATTTAAAAATAACATCATATTGGATTGTTTCTATTTTTACACTGTCTTTCAGTGTCTCTAAATCAGCCCCTGAACTAACACATCTATGAATACATTTTACTGAGCTAAATTCCTACATGTCTGTAGATAAACACCAAATAAGTTGTAAGAAGACCAATGAAACTAGTCAGCAATATCATTTTGGCCAGTGTATACCACAGGAGGGAGCTATATTCTGCAAATGTTTCTGTTATCCATAAAGGAGGATGCTTTCCATTACATAGTGCACACTGAACGCCACACAGAATAACAGATAACGGTTGTATAATCATAATAATCATTTACCGCTAGTGGTCTCATGTATTGTCATAAGTTCGGCTTGGCTTCTCTTTCAATGAAGTCTAACACGATGAACTGCAGACAGTCATCTGTGGTTTCACATGTTGTACCTTAACAGGTATAACGTATATTGACATTGGATGAAGGGACACAAGAAATAGAAATGTATGTGTTTTGGTCCATGTTTCTGTTAACCATCCCTATTGTCATTATTGTTAGTGGACATTGTATTGCCATTGCCGTCCTAATCCTCTTTTCGCCTACAGGATTAAAAAAAAACTGAAATCTGGAACTTTTGCCAGATCTAAAGAAATTTTGCATTTCTCCCATAATCTCCTATCTCCTAGGAGGGCATCACATGCAGGTGCAGGGTTATTGGCAATCAGTATAGATGAAAAGAATATTGCCTGCAGATCGACACAATTGGACAATGTTTTGATCTTTGTCAGGTCAAAATAAATCCCCTGTAGGTGCAAGAGGACGATAGTGTTACAAAGGACCTGTGCTGTTGTCGAAATGAAACTGAGTGTTATGGATACTGAATAAGTCACAGAAAGTTTGACTGTTCATTATGCGTAACAGATGTGCCATTGAGATGTGTCTTGTGTTGTTGTTACAGGCGCTGGTGGTTTATTTGCCATTCAGAAGGTTCTCCAGAGGAAGCTTCCTTATCCTCTTCAATGGAACCTACTCATTTCAATAGGTCAACAAATTAAACATGAGCTTTAACTACACAAGCATACTAACACACACGACTCCCTAGCTACCCATTACGTCCTCCCAGCTTACCTGTCCCCTCTCTAACCTTGCCTCTCTCGCTTCTCTCTCAGTGGCGTCATCAGTGGGAAGTTATGCAGTGACTCGCTGGGAAACGCAGAAATGCTCAGACCTTTGGTTGTTGCTAGAAACAGGAAAAGTCCCGGACAGATCGCCACCGCAGGGTGAGTACAGTGTGCTCGCCATCTCTCATGGCTCATAATGGAAAGTTATGAAATGTGGATGTTGTTGTGTTGATAACTGTCTTGTTAGATCATCTTTGAATAGGAGAAGCAACAGTGTTTTATGGAAGTGAATGCATTTTTGCTCTGGGCTCAGTATTCTCAGCAGATTTATCTGTGCCAGCTCTCTTCCTCTGTCATGATGAACCAAATAATGACAGTTTGCAGACTTTAATGCTCTATGTCTGTCTCTGTGTTTGTCTTTCAGTGTCTAAACCAGAGGTATCAAAAGAAGGACCTGAGAAGACAAAATACGGCGATGTGATAGAATAAACATTGTTTTAAGCAAACTTGTGAATCTACTGTATAGAATTACACCTTTTCAGTAAATGTACTAGATATTCAGATACACAATTTATTGACTTTAACCCTAACCCTGGATGTGAGATGGTAGTTTTCACTTTCAGAGTTTGTGGAGCTTTTGAATTTCATAACAGCATTACTGTATGGATAAGCAGTTTCCAGAATCAGAGGTCAGGAATTAGTTTGGGTTTTTAGGGGGAATCCGATGTTAAGCTTGTGATCCGGTATTATTATTTGGATATGTTTGTTTGACATGCAACAGAATTAACACTGAACTGCCAAAACCAGCCACTAGCTGTCACTGTGTACTCCATAGGGTTAGCCTGAGCTGTATATTGTTCTCACTGGTGGGTCAACCAAACCAGTAAATGCCTGGTTTGTGTTGTCAAGCGTATGATCTAAATTACACATTGATACTTTTAATTATGTATGCCTTGGACTACAGACAGCAAATCGTTGTGGAATGATTCATCCTTTTAAATAGATGAGCATTCATAGTTATTTAATAAAATGCTACGGGCAGCAGTGTAATCCACATGAAAACTATTTACTGTTGTCGCTTTTAGCCACTGCATGTTCATTCATCCGCCTCCAGTTCAGTGATGTTCTCCTGCAATATCTCAGGGTGACTAAATATTGTTTTGATTTATTTCAATATCTGTGCAACATAAATTCCATGAGGTTGGGTGCTAGTTTATGACCGCATGAGCAATAGGTTAGGTAGATGAAAAGATTTGGACAGGAAAGTCATTGCTTATTCAGTATTTGCTGTTTTTTTTATTATTCCATTCAATTGTATTTATAGTGTCAAATCATAACAGAAGTTATTTCAGGACACTTCAGTATAATTTACAGAGACCCAAACAAAAAAAGCATTATAAAGAAATTGTCATTGGATTTAGGTCATTGTAAAAACTGAGTAGGAAGATCTGTGGACACGTACTCTTTATTTTGATTAAAATCTACAACTGCTGCCTGTAGTGTTTCTGCAGAAGTGCTCAAAATGCATGTCAATAAGATCTTTTATTTAAAAATTTTAAATAAATGTGCAAAAATCTCTTATAACATTTAAGCTCTGTCGACACAGAATCTTTTTGTGTTGGTAGACATGCCCACAAAAAGCTAAATGTTATTATGATTCTGTTTTGTTTTAAACCACTGTGACTCCAGTTTAATCACTTCAGCAGAACTGATTTCTGCAATAAGGTGTTAGTAACATATAATCTGTACTATGCAGTGCGGGCCATTGGAAACAACAATAGTCTTTCAAGCCTTAACACTCCGAGTGATTGAAGCGACCAAAGTCCAGGCCCTTGATTCACTCAGAACAAGCCAGTTCTGAGATTCTAATTCTATTGCTGCAATAGGAAACTTTTTCTTCTTCTTTTTACATCATTTTTTACACCCTCGCTTTTTCTCGCTCCGGTCCTACCACTGTTATTCAAATCTGATTTAACACCTCTAAGATTTGAAGGTTTTGTCTTTCTCCATCCAAAAAAACGAGGCGTCATGAATTGAATAAGCTGTCATATCCATTGTCACATGCACACTGATACTGCTGAAGGAAAAGACTTTAGAGAAATGGAGAGCAAACCAGAGATAATGAAGGAAAAGACTGTGTGTGTGTGTGTGTGTGTGTGTGTGTGTGTGTGTGTGTGTGTGTGTGTGTGTGTGTGTGCATGTGCGTGCGTGTGTGTGAGTGTGTGTGTGTGTGTGTGTGTGTGTGTGTGTGTGTGTGTGTTTTAAGTGTATAACATGACGAGGACTGACTGGCTGGTGGAGCTGAGGATCTACATGTCCAATAACTAAAACAAACCGCGGTATGGACTGGCCTTTTGGCACGCTTGGCGACCACTTGCATGGTGCGTGTGTGTGTGTTTGGCAGCAGTGCATGCGTGTGACAACATGAGAAAGATGAGTGCAGGAGTGAGTGTGCTCAGTTGTCTGACCCTGTGAGTCGAGTGAGCTGAGCTGCAACTGGACAGTGAGTGCTCTCCTCTTTCTTTCACTTTCTGTCTTTCTTTGGTTATGTAACGACCAAGCCTGAAATGCAAGTCCAAAAAAAGGTCAAAAACAAACACTATTCACAGCAACACTATTATTGGGTTTTTGAACATCTGATCTATTGGCCTCTCTGTTTAGCCTAGAGTCATGATCAATTCAAACAAATTGATGTGTTAACAAGAACAACTGGTGTGTGATTGACTGTCAGCGGGAGGTGGGTGACAGCACATGTTTGTGGGGGATTTATTGATTGTGTGTCCTCTCTTTCAGCCTCTTCTCTCATAAAGAAAAATGTACAGTGCATTTTAAACATATGGAAAATGTATGATTCAATACCTGGTCTGACAGGAAAAATAACTGAATAACATGCATTAGGCAATTGTTAAATACAAAGAGTCCTTTGTGTGAGTGTGACAGTATCTTCAACGTTAATCACTGCTAAAGGTTATGCAGATGATGACAGGATGAGAGCTCAAGTCTGGGCAGGTTATAGATAATCATGGGGCAGGGACAGATAGTTTCTCTCGTGTGACTCATTGCTAAAGAAACAGAAGACGTGTCCCTGAAGTGCCAGAAATGGTTGCAATGTGTTTTGAATCTGTGAAAGTTGGATTTATGTGTGTTATGGAGCAGGGCGACTGCAGCTGTCCAGCCTGACTGAGAGAAAACCTTGATATACATCACATTACGTTATATCAAAGGTGATGCATGATGAAAGGGTCTTTGTAAGGAAGGAAGAAACACAGTTAACACTTAAGATAGTATACATTGTCATTGTTTTCACTTGATAGTAGCCTTAGTTGGAGGAAGGGCTATTGTGTAAGTTATTACCAAATCAATTAGGTAAAGTTTTATGCTTTAATTGTAACTTGTTACATATCAGTGGTTGTGTCTTTGAGATATCCCCACATGATGCATAACATGAAATAACTCAGGTACATCTAAAAATATGAGCAAATATATAGATTATTTTAAATTCTAGTATAACCTCCATAAAAATGGCAACTGTATACGCTCTCAATGTAGGCTACTTATATCTGCAATGAATCACTGGACCAAGCAGACACAATACAGTGAGTGGACACAATACCATGAACACTGTACAATCTAATGCAACATAGAACAATAGCTCTTGTTCAGTTTTTTTGTATAAAGAGGTGTTGAACACATTATTTTGTAATACACATAGGTCAGGAGCTTTACAATTAGCCTATATGTACAACTGTGATATTTCTTTTTATCGTTTTACAGTAAATAGTTCAGTCATTTTTCCTATCAAATCACTGTGTTATAACGATTTTGTTGCTGTAGTATTATTGTTTTGACCAGAGATTTTACAATGAACAATAATGGTATAGGCTACATTTTAATATAATCAACATACGGGTAAATTGTTTAGCCTACTCATTAAAATTACATATTGCATTCCATCCAAAGTTTAAGTTATTGAACGCGGTGAAACAAAGGGACTCTGTTTCCCCATGGCTGTGTGGGGCTGTAAGGTGATAGTTTATCCAGCTCTTTCTGATTATGTTGAAGGGGGTAATATCCAGGCTTTATGAATAACGTCTCAGCATTAGTAATAACAAAAGCACAACTCAAACTGGAGCCTACCTCAGGCCTGCACCAATGAGCGCTGAGCTCGTGCACACCGCGGCCAATAGCTGGTCCCGGGACTCTTGCGCATAGCCGTTTGAAGGGCGGTCCACGGTAGAAAAAGGAAAGTATGGAACACAGGCAGCAGAGTTTTGACGGGAAAGTAGACGGCCAAAACGGTTAAATATACGACATATTTGAGGCTAAACGTCTTCAAACTGGGATTATGTAATTTGCCACTCAGTAAGCCTGTATTTATTTTATTAATCTGTATGCTCCGCTGTGTGTTTGTTTAAAGTTATCCGACTCGTGTTGGTGTGTTTTTGATTGATTAGTCGAAGATTATCAGTAACGTTAGCTACATTCATGGCTTTGATAGCGACCGATCAGGGCTGCAAACTGAACGGAACGTCGATTTACGGCCGAGTTGGGCCAAAAAAAGAAGTCTTTCAAGGCCAGACGGAGGGCTTTAAAACTGCCAAAATGCAGCCAAAAGAGACAGAGTATTCAACAGATGGCCTGCCAAAAGCCTTTCTGCACAGCCTGAGGACCCTGTTTGACATTTTGGATGATGGTGGACGGGGCTATGTCCACATCTCGGAGATCGAGAGCCGCTGGCAGGGGGCAGACACCCGGGAACTGCCCGGCGGGGTGCTGGGCTGCCTCAGGAGGGTCACCCCACCGCATGGCTGCCTCACCTTTGAGCGGTTCGTTGCGGGGCTGCGTTACTCCATGCTCAACCCGGAGCACAGCGCCCACTTCAAGGCCCAGGCTGCCGTCCACCCGCAGCAGGTACCAAAGCAGCCCCAGAAACCCGCCCCGCTGTCCACATGCAGTGTTGGGACACGGGTTGAGAACAAGGTCCGTCCGCTGGGACCGAGCAACGTGACAAACACCCAGCAGCACCGGGCGTCCTCTCTGCAAAGCCGGGCCAGGTCAGAGGAGGGGGCCGGGTACCCCGCGTGTGGACCTGTGCGGTACAGCGCGGGCTTCGAGAGGTCCGGGCGGAGTTTGGAGCAGAATTCCGTCGCTACAGGGGGCGGGTGTTACCGGGCCGACCCGGGCCATGCCACCAAACCCACACAGCCCCAGCAGAGCCGGGTCAGGTCTATTGAGTCGCTCGCTCTGGAGTCACCGCAGCTCGAAGGAAGTAAGTACCATAAAAGCCTATGTATATAGTTCTAAATGATGTCTGTGCGTGCGTGTTTGAGGAGGTTTGGGGACCATGTCTGTCAAAATCATGCAGTTGTATGTGCATCTCACCACCTTCCTTTTATCGACTGTAATTCAATTAGCCTATCTGTTAGTTCTTTTTTTCTATTTATGTTTAGCTCATACCATGTCAGGAAATAGTGAAAAATACCTATCATGAAAGCCCAGTGAGGTCTTTAAATTGCTTGTTTTGACTGACCAACTGTACAAAAGTCAAACATTGAATTCACAATGATCATCATGCAATTTAATTCCCATCCCACGTTAAGAATTTATAATTCTACTCTTTGTGCCTTAGTTTATAGATTTGCTGTTGACTTAAATCAAAGACAAACTTTTATCTGGATACCAAAAACATGTGCATGAACATGAGTTAGAAGAAGAGCTACTGCGTCCCTGCATATCCACCAGAACACAGAACAAAATTCACTTGAGACGGAATTCCAATGAGCAAACCATTTGATTGCTTGCATAACTGAGTTAATATGTCCATTGCAGTCTTGCCAGCTTCGATCTCATATTCTAATTTAATTGGATGCAGTGATCCATATTGTACACACAAGTGCACAATGTCTGCAGAGTTGTATGTTAGTATTTGTTATCCAGAATGAGCCCTACAATGGTAGAAATGTTATCTTTAAAAGTGAGTCTTTACGTGCATCTCATCTACAACAGTTATTGTTGGTTTTTGACAACACACTTCTCAGATATCAGTATTATGTCACAGCTTAAACAGGCCCTGTTTAAGGGCCCATGAGTTAACTTTGGGTGGCTAGTTGAATAATTGCTGTTGTTAACCCCAGGTCAGGTCAGAGGTCGTGTCAGAAATTCCTGCAGAAATGTATCTTGAGGGTTTTCACCCTCTGACTGGGGAACAACTGTGATGTTCAATTGTATGCGTGTTCATTTGTTCAGTTTTTCATTGGTGAGCTGGATGTAGGTTGGAGGAGCCGCTGCTGAGAAATTCCCAGTTTGCCTGCTCATTATCTTGTTATACATACAGGCTCTCGCTCATACAAACTCACTTTGGTTTCTCTTGCTCTCACAATCATACGAGTTATTTCACATCCTCTCTCTCTCTCTCTCTCTCTCTCTCTCTCTCTCTCTCTCTCTCTCTCTCTCTTTCTCTCTCACACACACACACACACACACACACAATTAGTCTGTCCGAGTTTGCTGATCTCTGTACAGCCAGGCCTGTCTGGAGCTATAAGAGTGACACTCGCACACTTTCTCTGTCGAGCCCTCTGGGCTTTTACTGCTTAGACCACTTGCATTACAAGTACAGTGTTTTTCTTCAGATAGATGGATAGATGGACTGATAAACTATATGGCCAAAAGGTCACATACTCTTGTTTACGTTTGTCAGTTTTTTGTGCGAAATTTTAATGCTACAATATACAATGACAATGTCCTTGTGCACAAAGCAAGGTCCCTGGAAAAAAAAGGCTCTCTGAGTTTGGTGTGGTAGAACTTGAGCCTGCACCTCAACCCCGTCCAACAGGATGATTGAATGAATGAATGATTGGCCTGTTTCTAAAATCTTGTGGAAAGCTTTACCAGAGTAACGGGACTGTTACAGCAGCATATTAATGCCCATAGTAGTGGAATCAGATGTGATCAGTGCATCCAAAAATCACTTATGTGTGTAATATTATGTCCACTTACTTTTTTAGCAGACCAGCAGTGTAATCTCTCACATGCAGCCAAGCCCTTTTGGATTAGGCCAGATTACATCAGACAGGCCAGGGCTCACTGAATCACGGCAGTGGTGAAATCCTCCCCAACACCCTAGACAGCACCACAAAGTCATTTCACTCTCCTTCACTTTCTCATGGTTTTGGTAAAGTAGCAGTGGTGTTCTTTCATCTAAAAATCTGATAACAATAGAATACCTTAGTTGATATGTGGAAAATACCACACAACAAATACCACTGCGATGCTTTGACACGTTTACACATAATTCGGAGGGCTTGGAGTTTAGCCTCGACTTTATCAGACCGACACATCTTTCAGCTGTGATAGAAAACCCTCAGAAACACACAGAAAAAGGTACAAACTCCACACAGAAATGAGCAGAGATTGACTGAGAGTTGAAGGGGAACCGGGCAGAGAAATCTTTTAATATCTTATCCGGAATAACTGAGTTGGGTTTCAAAGTTCGTTCTTGAGCTTGGAAATGGCAGCTGACAAAACACTCTCTGCATTAGGTCTATTTAGCTTTGGAGCTTTCGATCAAATCATGATCTTCCTTGGCAGACGGGGTTTGCTAAAGTGGACAGAAGTCTGACTCTCTGTCTTTCTCTTGATCACAACAAAGCAAACATCCTAACTTTTTGGGAAACCTGGCCAAAAAAACAAAACAGAAAGTGGTATTTACTACCCACTGATTGTAAGGCTTTAGGTTTCTGAAAGTATCATTAATTCAGAGCAGTTGTCCTGTTGTTGAGCTTTCTGAGATGTTCTCTCTACAGTGTGCTTAAGCTCAGATACTTCACATATTTCTGTCTGCTCCACTGAACTCATCCTCAGTCAAGTAAGTTTAGTGTCCAGACTCATTTGCAGAGTACAGCTCCCTCCTGTGGTATACACTGGCAACTCAAATGCATTATGGGGCCAAATTATTGTATTATAGTATTTTGCCCAGTGTTGCATGCCCTTTTTAAGACATTGCAATTTGAGCGTTTTCCCTCTGTATAAGGGAAAAGACATAATTCTACATATTTGATAGAATTGTGTGGCATACATCTGTCATTGCAAGCCCCTAAAGTGTCCCTACACTGTTATCACAGTTATGTTCAGCTGGCAACCAGTGAAACTGCAGTTATTAATGAGTGCATACCTGACCTTAGGGGTGTTGAAATCAATCATTGCATCGATGCATGGCAATGCAGACCTGGACGATTCTGTATGGATGCAGCTTTACAGACCATAATCGATTATTGCCTACTGATGTTACTTGTTGATTTTCCGGTCGCTGCTTTTGTCTGTTGTCTGCTGTGTTCAATCTCCGCTATATTCAGGAAGTGTCTTTTTTAAGAGCAGATACAATAAAAAGGGGAGTTCACATCTGACTGATTGAATTTGTTGTATGAAAACCATGTGTAGCAATAAATCATAATATAAAGGGATTGATGCATCGGGATATCGAATCGAATCGATTTGAATCGTTGACAGGATAATTGTAATCAAATTGAATAGTGAGACCAGTGAAGATTCACACCCCTACCTGACAGTCTTGATTAAGTCTGTGTGTTTCATATTTGTCTAGGTGCTGTGAAATCAGGTTTACCAAGATCTCAGAGCGAATCAGCAACAGGATTTACTAGCGGCTCCAGGCGACACGGGCGGAGTCGGGAAGAGCAGAGGCGGCATACCATATCCAACGGAGTCGATTACGGAATGGTTGGTACACACACACACACACACACACACACACACACACACACACACACACACACACACACCTCTACACCCAACAGTCTCTACAAAGCGTCTTAAAGGGGCCACATCTGGGCCATAGTTTTACTCATGTTTCAGTCAGGAACTATTCTGTATGTCAGTGCTGTGCATGCATACGGTTTTCATTAATAACTGGTTAAACAGCAATCCAGGTCATTAGTTGACATTAGTGCTGCATGGGTCTGCTGAGGATCCACCCCGTTTCTATTCATTTACCTGTGAACGACCTACCATTTCCAACCTGCTTCTTTAAAAATATCACTTCATTTCAAAACCTTTAAACTTCACAGGTAAAACCACAGTCCCTGCAAACCTAATAAACCTGCACATCACTACAGTAGTTGACATGCAAACATCACATTCTGTTGGAATAACCCAGTAAAGCTCATATTTTGATGATAAAAAAGAACCAAAGACAGAGAGATGTGTGGCTGATTTTAATATAAAAGACGGTACTGCATGTTGGAAACACTTCTTCTCGCGTTTGGTTTACATTACAGCACAAACAAAACGTGTGGTAGCAATTAGTGGGCTTTCTTTCCACTGTATTAGATTTAACTCAGTCTTCAGTCAAATAAGGGAGGTGGATGTTGTTCTGATGCTTTTTTTGCCAACAGAGTGATTGTAATTGATTAATAGTTCAATAATTTTTCAAGCAAAAATGCCAAAAACTGATGGTTCCAGCTTCTTACTGTAAATGTGAAGATTTACTGCCTTTTCTTTGACTTACTGTATATGAAGGTAAATTGAATAAATTTGGGTATTGGTCTCTTGGTTGAACTAAACACACATTATAAATGTCATCGTTGGCTCTGCGAAACTGTGATGTGTTTTTGTGTTTTGTTTTCTCATTTATTAGACTGCCAGATTAATAAATGATAAAAAAAAGTCTTTAATTGCAGCCCTAAAGAACCATGTCCAGTAACTTTGCACCAGTTGTTAAAACTGACAAAATGTGACAACCACTGGATGAAGGTGTAACATTACATACAGAGAGACAGAGAGATGTGTGGCTGATTTTAATATAAAAGACTAAGGAGATTTTTCATAGTTTTCAGCTGATCATTCCTCAGTGGGTGGAAAATGATTTTTCTTTAGTATCTGTCTCATTCTAGTGTTGGGTAAAAGAGTAGAGGATCAGTAGTAAACGACTTTCAGAGAGACAGAGGTCTGCTTGGACTAAAACATTGATGACTTTAAGTGTGATCGGATATAACAGGGATTGAGGCTTTTAAAGATATATGTCAGAAAATATTTTAGTTACACAGAAAAGTAAACAATAGAAGCATGGAAATTCCAGGAAAAGTTTTTCTAGTAGAGGCTTTTATCCATTTCACTCTCTATTGGCCCCCACATTCCCCTCCTATCGCTCCGCCCTCTGCTTCCCCCTCACTCTGCCCCTCCCACCCTTCAGTCGGGAGCTCATGCCTCCCTTCACTCTCCGTCTCTCCCCCTGCCTCACCATTTCTCACTCTCTCTAGCTCACCTCCTCTCCCTCTTTCTCTCCCTGTTTGTGTCGCCGTCTCCGTCTCTTGGCCTCTGTGTCTGGAGAGGCTGATTATCCGGCTCCCCTCCTTCTCCCTCCCTCCCTCCCTGCCCCTCTCCTCCTCCCCCTTCCCTCTGGCCCTCCCACCCAGGCCGACTTGGCCCGCTGCTGCCCTGATGGTAGTGAGCCGGGTCGGGCCCAGGGGCCTGGTAGAAGTAGAGGACTCGCTCAGCCGGCCTGGCCCAGCCTGGACAGCTGTGTTGGCTGCCTACACTACCGTCTTCATCCCCCTCAGCAGTAGCCTCTACAGCAGCAAGGCCCTGCACTTTTTCCTCTGGGTGAGTAGGATGAGAGGGAGAGAAAGTCGGAGAAGGAAAGGGAGAGATGGTTGTAGAGGATATATGAAATTAAAGTTTGTCCTTGAAATGGTTTTATAGAGAGTGTATTTCAGCATTCAAAGATATGCATCAGGTTGTTTTGATATTTAATTGTGACAGTTGACAAATAGAATTGGGAGAATTTAGTGTTTGTTGAACAGAATAAACTAGTTATTTGGGCTAGTTTTAGGGACTATAGGCTCTGACCTGCTGTGGTATTGTCGAGCTTTAGTAGTTAAACTAGTGCTGAGAGGAGTAGTTGATTAATCGTTTAGTAGATTGACAGAATTTAATTAACAACAATGTTTCAAGTCGTTTATCAAGCGAGAATGCCGATTATGAGCTGGTTACAGTTCCTCAAATGATGACTTATTACTTTACTACTTGTATTACTTACTGTTTTATATTATTGTAAGTTAAATATCTTTGAGTTATGAACTTTTTGTTTGACAAAACAAGCAAGAACTTGATGTGATTTTTCAGTGTTTTTCTAACATTTCATAAACTTACAGTTATGATTAATCAATCAATCAATCAATCAATAATGAAATATTTTCCTCTTCCTCAGGAGCGTTGGGTCTTTTTGTTAGCTCTAACCTCTTGTGGTATTGTAGAGCTTTATGTTTTGGAAAGTGCTGAAAGGAGTTGATTAGTAGATTGACAGAATTGACCACAACATTTTAAGTTATTGATCAAGAATACATTCTAATATATCCTTTTAAATGTTTGGATTTGCTGCTTTTCTCTATGAAATTTAAAGCTAAATTGCATATATTTAGGTTTGTATCGACTAATCACTAAAATAGTGGACAGATGAATCCATGTAAATAGTTAGTTGTAGCCCTAAACTTTTCTTTGTTTCAGGGACTTTTGAACTTGTATATTGCCTCTGATCTGCTGTCGTAATGAAGAGCTTCAAGGTTCAGACCACACAGTTTCACAGTGCTTTGTAGATGCGGTTTGAAAGGCTGTTATGTTCTTCTTTGTGTTTTCAGTTAAACAGCTTGTGCAACGGGTGTCATGTTATTGTATGTGCGTTGTCGTGTGTATTCATGCCGGCTCATTCAGCCAGCACACAAACATACATGCCGACTTTTCCATAACCTTTCCACAGTTTGCTGCTCTGTTCCCTCTCTGTGTGTATTTTCTCTTTTTTTCTAACTTCTTTTAAACAGTGGGTTTTCCTGCCTGGGGACTACGGTACATTCATGCAGCTTGACACTGGGTCATGCTTCATTCTAGACACGGGCCATACCCCTCCGGGTCTCCGACCCCCTCCTCTTCCCCTAAACTCCCCTTCCTATCGTCTTCTGTGTGTTTCAGGCTCTTTGGGAAAGAGCACAAATATGTTAAACAGGGTTTGATTTAGACTCTTGAATCCCTTGTCCCATTTCAGTTTACTTTCGCAACATGTATCCCTGTGTATGAGCATGGCTGTGTTTTAAACAGCACTGATGAGCGATGATCAGAGGAATGTACTGAGCCGCACAGGGGACGCAGGGATGGAGTGATGGGTGGACAGAAAGATGACACACCAGGTGGCTGAATGCCAGCAATGAGGCCTGGACTGTGGCAGTGTGCCGCATGGACAGCCTGGTCAGCACAACTCAATGCAGCCTCCACACACACACACACACACACACACACACACAGGGGTGGCCATAGTTGAAGTGCTGTTTACCCCATTCTTAGGTTGCTGCGTGGTTGCCATGACGCCGGACTGATTGCTCCTCTAAACATTGTTCAGGATGGGAAAGAGTCTGGCACAATTGGTATGGTGCCATTGTCTCTGCCAGCACAAAAGAGTTTGCTGCAGATGCCCTTGTGAAAAGATGGGAGTTTGTCTACCATGCAGGCTGCTGACAGAAATCAATAATTAGATTTAATCTTGGCAGCGATCTGAAAGCTGTCTTAGTGATGGCATGGGAAATAAAAAAAATGAAATGTTTTCTGTCTGTATGTGAGATCTGCACAGAAAGTGATTTCAGGCGGGTTTGTTTTTGTCTGTTTTTAATTACATTTTTCTCTTTCTTCTTCCACCCCTTTCCTGTCCCCCTCCTTTTCACTCTCCAACAACATACTCTCCTTTTTAACTTTCAACTCACACAGTTGAAGCAAATGAAAGAGCTGGAGCAGGAGAAGGACTCCCTGCTGGCGGGCCTGGAAGTGGTGGAGCGGGCCCGCGACTGGTACCAGGGACAAATCCACAATGTCACAGAGAGACAGCGGCAGGTCGGCCAGAGCTCCCACTGCGCGGTCAGTTCAAACACTGTTGCAACCTTTTTTTATTATAATTATTATTATTATTATTATTGATATGGAAAATATCTAATCATGAGAATATATTTCCATGATTTATAGCTGTTGAACTTCTTATATTTCCAAATAAAACAACATTGACAAATGTTTTGAACATAAAAAACATCTGAACTATGAACTCTATCTGTTGGGAGAGAAGTAAAGTATCAGAATTTGGATAAAGTTCGTCAGAAAAGAAATTTAAGGGCTCCTTTTTTCAGTTTTTTTTATTCATGGTCAGCAGTCAAACAGGGTAAAATACTTTGTGGTAGAAGAAAAGGCAAACATTTTTTCTTTTCTAACTCTAACCCACAGTAGCCTCAGTAATCTGTAATCTAACCCTAACCCTTCAGTATGATCTGGCAGTTGCAGAAGAATATGTTCTCAAGTATTAAAAAAAAAATATTTTGACAAGTGTTCTTTTTCAGAGTATATTCTCCTCATTTACTATTTTAAGTTAATTTCCCTTTACCAAATCTTGTAATGAGTTTGTTAAGTCATCGTCCCTCCTTATCGTGACATTTTTCAGACCTTTAACTACTTTCTTAAATTTCATACTAATTGTCTTTTATGTTCTCTACTCTCAGGATTTCTTCACAGAAGCCAATCAGAGTCGCATGAATGTTCTAATTCCCAAATTGCAAGAAGTCAACCGCTGCCTTAACGACCTTATTTCCTGCTCTGGGATGGTGAGTGTTTGCTGCCCCATTGACTTTTGCATTTTTATGTGATATGAAGGATTGAGATTAGTCAAGTAATTCTCAATGTCTCACTATCTTGATATATAACGTAAATATAAATGATCATATGTATGGATGTATTCATATGGGAGTTTTTATAGGTGTTTCGATACTTGATCACTGTGTGGATACCTGCTGTGATTTGCTGTCGCACAAAACTAGAACTGCACAATGTTTTGATTAAATTGGATGTTGGAGAGAGTGCAACTGGATCAGGTCAATGTCTGCTGCACATGAAGCTCCGACAGATGTTATGAGAAATTTAAACATCAAATGTTAAAAATTACAAAGAAATTCAAGATTATACCACATTAATGAACCCCAGTATGCTCACAAGTCATGGGATTGTGGTAAATGTTAAGTGATTGTCATAACTGACAGTTTTATCAGATGGCTTATTCATCGTTTTATTTTACGTGGTGATTTTTAGCCATACTAGTGGCATGGCCCTAGGGATGGCAGTGTCCTGAAAGTTTGTTGAGATATTCATGTCCCCCTCAGGATGAATTGTAAAAACTTTGGTGATCTCCTGACTTTTCATTTAGAGCCATCACTAGGTCAACATTTTAATTTTTTCAATACTTTTATACCTTCATTATAACTAATGACATTCCCATCAGCGCCAGCTGTACTTTGTGTTTCATGCTAATTAGCATATGTTAGCATACTAACATGTTAACCTAAGAATAAGACCATGGTAAACATTAGCATGTTTACAGTGTCACTATTAGCATTTCAATCAGGCGAGACTTCCTTGCTATTATGAACATGTTTATTGTACAAGACAGAATATGAAAATGCAATGTGCAAAGTCTCTGGAGATTAGACTCCATCGAATCCATATGTTATAAAAGGGGTAGTGAACCCAAACATATCCCCCGATGGAGTCCAGACACTGGTGAAGGTGCCCAGGAACCAATCAAGATAGCCATACAGCTGACGAACCACGGCGTAAGTGGGTGAGACGACCGGTGGATGAAGAGGAGGAGGCGGGACGCACTCTATTCCTGAAACGACAACTGACAACCGCAGAGGAGAGAGAAGATTTAAAACAGGATGTCATGCTGTGATTGGCTTGTGATACGTAGCTGAATCTGATTGGTTTAACTAACAATGAAACAGCTGAATCCAATTGTCTGCTGACAAGTGAATGCCATGGAACAGCTGATCAATTAGGAGTGATGAAAGACGCAATTAGAAGTCTTCCTTTAAGAACTTACGCTGAGCTTGATGTTAATATGCTAACGTTAGCATTTAGCTCAAAGCACCACGGTGCCTAAGTATAGCCTCAGAGCCGCTAACATGGCTGTAAAAAAAAATGTCAAAATGCTGACATTGCTTAGCTTATTATTGGGGAATTTGTGTGTCTCAAAGCTGAACGCTGTGAATATTAAAACTCTAAATATTCTTTTGTGAAATTTCTGTCTGCACCAGGTTCTTGGAAGCTGGTTGTACTAGACATGTAAATAATGACACTTTCCCTTTAACACTGGTTCCTCTTTGTTTCTCAGCAGTCATTTCCTTCCAGCGCTGCTCAGACAGCAGCTAATCCCCAGCCTCCGGCTCCGGCCCCTCCACAAGCCATCCAGAGACTGAAGGACCAGAACCGACTTCTCACACAGGTTCGACACAGTCAACGCACTGCCAGTAGACATGAGTCACTAATAGTTACGAGTCAGTGCTGTTGTTTTCAGTCACTCACTTCATTTATTTTCCTTTTCATTTAGGAGGTGACGGAGAGGAGCGAGCGGATCGCGCAGCTGGAGCAGGAGAAGTCGGCATTGATAAAACAGCTGTTTGAGGCTCGAGCCCACAGTGCACAAGACACCAGCACCATGGACTCCACCTTCATCTGAAAACAATTACACTCCAACCAACACCATAGCATGTTAGCACCATGATTCAGCTTGGAATCATCGTGATGCTGGTCTGGAGCAAAACGTTTATAAGACTGTAAGCTGACTGTTGTTTACCCACACTTGTAGCAGTGATGCACCTTTCAGCCATGACACCCCCACACCCATGACTGCAGCATGTAGCTACTCCACTTCGCTCCACCCCAAACCATGCACTACCTAGATGTGAATACTCCGAGAAAAACCTGACCCGAATGACTTGACCTGAGAGAGTCCCTTACTTGGCGCCTTTTAGGTGTCCTGCATAAACACTCCAACTGAGCTGAGAAGGCTGGAACGCTATCAAGAAACCAGTCGGGTCTCATGAGATCCCATCACTGCATTTCTTGCAGGATCACAGCATCTGCAAGATCTCCATTCCCACTCCCAAAAGACTGTTTATTTTTTTTTACTTCTGTTGCTCCGCAGGCAACATAAAAAAACTTGAACTTTAACTTAGTGGGGGGATGGTTTCTGTTGGAATAAAATGCCATATTCTTACAGTTTAATATAAACAAATCAGCTGCATCTGCTTGCTGTGACGTATCAATTACATTTATCTTAGTTTGGTACTTTGATCTAAATGATATTAAGCTACACTTTGCCCATGTCTTTTAGTATTTCCTTCCTTTTAATAATAATATGTTTACCTGACATTGGCTTTCTGGGTTTTAGAGTGTTTCATTTCAAACACTGAGAGACAGGAATTACTGAAAAGAACAGTTTTATATTATGGTAGCATGTTTATTAATGTTAGGACCTTTTATGAATTTTGAGATTTTTTTGTTAAGATTGAAAAAAAGAGAGATGGGAGGACAGCCTACAAGCCATCGAGATGTAGAGGCAGAGAGACTTGAGAAGTTTGGAAGTTTGCACGTAGAAGAGAGCTGAGGAGGACAAACATGGCAGATGGTGAATGTGTTGGAGACCGAGCTCCTTGGTTGGGAGATCAAAACAAAAGAAAATCACTTTGGCTATCTAGTGCTACATCCCCTGTATGTCTTTACAGTGGATTCTTTGCATGGGTCGTATTTTCAGCCCCAAAATATTTATCTTCTGAAGAGATTTAGTTTGAAACCTGGAGATTAGCACAGATGTAAAAACCCATTTAGTCCTCGTAAGCATCCCTCTTTACCAGGATCAGCCATGAAACGGTTGGCTTTAGACTAAAACTGTAAAAACACTCAGCCATCCACAAAGTTTACAAAAGAAATATTAGTTAGTGGGTGGCGGTAGAATAAAAAAACATTATAGCTTTATAATGGATCTGTATGGTACTGCTGGGATGTCTGCACATAACATATTGTTGATGTCTGTTTCCCACTTGTTTAATTGTATGTTTTTTGCTGCTCAAACTACATTATGTGTGAGTGAAACTCTTTTCCTTCAGCTTTCTATCAAAACTTCAGAGAAAATGTAAAATAATAAATACGACCAAACAATGCTGACTAGATTCTGTGGTTCCTTGCAATGTGTTTTTCTCATATTTACAATGCTGCAATACACTGTTATAAACACTTATATCCAAGTATAAAATGATGGATTTCGAATCCTTGTAAACCAAAGCAATGCATAATAAACATCAAATGTAGATTACAGAAATGATCACATATATTGTTCACGTTTTAGAAGTTTGTTGTCCTTCCATGTGAAGACAACCTTTTAACATTTGCACAATTTATTCTAACCTTGTATTTGTATTCAAACCTTTGTACAGATGTGGTAAATGACAATAATGATGAATCCGATCTCTCCGTTGCCAACATTAAAGTAAATCATAACTGAGCAACACTAACCACCCAGTGGTTTCTGCTTCCACGTTTTGATGTGCATGAGTGGTCGGTGAAGGCCAATTGCAATTTCATATACAGTATGTCCCATTTGGATTTCAGTGAAAGAGCTGTTTAAAACAAAGAAAACTCAACTTTCCATGAGAAAGTCTGTGAATCTCCAGGATGGTCTGTTCTGATTTGTTCTCGTATGAGTCATGAATTAAGGAGATGTCCCTAGATAGTGAGAATGATCTGATGTAATTCATGCACCACATTTCCACTTCACCCTCGGATGTGATTAGCTCTGCTCGGTTTTAATGAGGAGTAACTGGAGACCTGCACAGTTGGTGCAGTGAATCATGGATGGGGGCAGCTGTAAACTCAAGAAACTACTTAGTCACAAATAATATATACATTTATCCTACAACAATGATTCTTCATAAATCAACCTCTATTGTATACCGTATCATTCTAACTAAGGCATGTTGGTTGCCGTTTTTTCATTACAGCATGTAACATGACGTATTTAAAGTCCCCCCCTCCACTCGAAAATGTGTTTTGATTATTGTTGCTTCACTTGAATGTTTAAGCTTCACTGGCAGAATGATACTAGAAGGCTGTTTTCACATTCATACGCTGGGAAAGTTTAGCTTAAATCTAAATTTAAGACGGGCACATACAAGATGATTTTGTGACATCATAACTTGCTATCTAATATGCAACTTAACATGAGTGTGATGTGGAATGGATTTTATAATGAAGTAGGAACAATCTTGTGTTCAACAGTCACTGAAATTAAAAATATTTGTTACATTAATAGATTTAGACAGAGTAGATGTACCGCTAATTTTAAAGACCCTGAAAACTTGGTTTCAAATTAAAAAATTGCTCTATAACATTACATTTTACCAAAATAATCAACATGTAATGTAAAAGATTAAAAACATCGTTAGGTATTATTTATTAAGCGTTTAACACTCGTAAAATCACCCTTTACCGCATTGAGTCTGGCCCACTTCAGACCAGTAAGAACCACACAGACAAAAATCTGTTAGTTTTGCAACCTTGGCAGAAAGTAATGTGTTCAAGTATATAGTAAATAAGGTTATAAGGCTTATTCTGAACCTCCCCATGAGATGTCATCTTGACACTTCTCATTTTGAGACTATTGGGTAGTTAAAAATAGAAGATTGAGCAGGAGACATGGGGCTGTCCCCAAGTTTTTACAGTTGCTAGGACGCATTTCTCAATACTTGGGTCACTTTGTCAAAACTCTTCACACAGTGAGCACAACAGGAGTATATGTGGGCCAAACTGTGGATAATTTATCATTGCTTTGGCACAAAATGCATTCAATGACTACATCTTTCAAATGACATTCATTCTTTTCTCACTTCAACACAACAACCGCCAAAACTCTATGTACCTACAGGCCAATTTGCAAATGCTAACATACTGTTTTCAAAACTGTTAAACTTAAGTTAAAAACAATAACATAATAAAAAAATACTGAATAAGACAGCAATTTGCTACATTTCTACACTGCTATTGTAAAATTTGCAAATGCTAACATACTGTTTTCAAAACTGTTAAACTTAAGTTAAAAACAATAACATAATAAAAAAAATACTGAATAAGACAGCAATTTGCTACATTTCTACAGTACTATTGTAATGAAATATATTTCGAATCGAAAAATTAAATGCTATGAAAACAATTGGACAATTAGACCAACCACAGCTGATTCTCATTATGGCTGAACACCTACACAGGTGTTACTCTTTCAATTTCATTACAAAAGGAGACAACCTCAGAATAGTTTTGTATTGTGATGTCAACATGGACCCAGCCAGAGATGGAGAAGTGGCTGAAAGGGGAAGAAGAGTGGCTGGGAGGGGGCGAGGAATTCATATGCGTGGTGGAAGAAGAAGAAGAAGATCGAGAGCTGAGATTAGAGCTACTGTAATTGATCATGTAATCAATCATGGTCTCTCAATGAGAGAGGCTGGTCAGAGAGTGCAGCCAAATCTGCAACGCTCAACAGTAGCATCTATTGTTAGAGTTTTCTGACAAACCAACAGTTACAGTTTTTTCCGATTGCTAAACGACAGTGAGCACAACTGGAGTCACATGTGCAAAACTCTAACTACAGTCTGCACAGCAGCAGTTCATGTGGACCAAACTCTAGTTTGTTTCTCATTGCTTGAACACAGTTTTCAAAACTCTACACACTTATCCCATGACTTTAACCACAACCTGCACAACACTGTGGATTCACAGCACTTTGTTCAAATGCTAACACACTGCTGTCAAAACTGTGAACCACACATTCAAAACAGAATAGATTTCAGTCTGGTGCCTTTCAAACACTGGTGATTGCAATTTCAGCTGAAAGGCTAAGCAGGTGTCTTGTTTTAGACTAGTTAGTGAACACACACACACACACACACACACACACACACACACACACACACACACACACACACACATATATACATATATATATATATATATATATATATATATATATATATATATATATATATATATATATATATACTGTTATACACTGTTGTTTAGCAATCGGAAAACACTGTAACACACGTCTCAAAACAGGCTCAGTGCAGCCAAACACTATGCACAGTCCTCACTGAGATAACACACTGTCACTCAGAACACACTGAGGGTAAAAACACTAGCGTCAAACACCAATACACAAATTACAAACTTTCTCATCTTTACAGTTTGAACAATTTGAGTGACTTGACACTACTCAATAGTTTATTTAAGGAAAAAATATAGATTGTATAACATACCAATTTTTACGTAAGGTAAACAAGAAGGAATGAAAATCTGCAGTTTTCTTCAATATAGTATTTTGTCTCTAGTAATTTATGGAATTACTGGGGAAAAAAACTAAAGGTACATACGGAACAGTAACAAAGAATAGTGTGACTAATCCTGCCTCTCTCCAGCATCATGTTGCAAGTTTTCTTCATCACATTGGATGTGTGATGGGATGTTGTGCCGTTTAGCAATCGAAAAAAACTGTAACTTGTATTCTGCATGGCATCTGACTGAGCTGCACATTACAGAAGTAAATAGAGCAAAGCCTGCAAACCCACTTGTGTATAATTGCTTTTGCTTTTCTGCTTAGGACTCAACGGCTACCTCACACAGGTGGGAGACGTAGGATGTGCCACTGTTGTTATGGTCATCAGAGACAATGGCATAAAACTCACTGAGCTTCGCGACAGTCTTGACAGACAACGTTACTTTTGAAAATATTCACAGTGTAAGCATAACAACTATTTCTAGAGTCCTGAAAAAACATCAGGTCAGGATGAAGCAGTAGTATACTGTGCCTTTTGAGAGGAACTCTGAACGTGTCAGGCAACTCAGGAACCAATATGTCCAGGTAAGATCACAATACTGTTAAATACAGAACTGTTGTTGAACAAAACCAAACACACACAAAGACATACATTTTAGGTAATGTATACTACTGCAATAGCCTAACTCTTATGTTGCCTTGTGGATTTATTTGAGAGAGTCATGGAGATTGAAGGCAGGCAAACACCCCACATTTTCATCTTTGTGTATGAGGCGGGTTTCAACTTGGCCAAAACACGGCGACGAGGAAGGAATGTGATTGGGAATAGAGCCACAGTGGATGTCCCGGGCCAGAGGGGTGCCAACATCACAATGTGCGCAGCAATATCCACCGATGGACTGCTGTTACAAAAACCACTACAGTTTTTTACGATCGCTATGACACTTTTTTCAATACTTTTAACAAATTTCCTAAACTCTTAACACAGTTAGCACAACATCCGTCTTTGTAGGCTATACAATTAACACATTTCTTGTTGCTTTGACACAAAATGCATACAGTTAACACAAATTTAAAATGCTTGAACTTCTTTTACATACAAGCTCCACCAAGACCAAAACAATGGATTTTTATTTACAAATTTACAAATGCTTTCACACTGTATGTGAGAACAGATAACATGTTCTAAACCTAACTTATAGGCTAAAGTCAAAGTGAACAGCTGTTCATATTGTAAATTGAAACTCAAATATATCCCCTGCATTTAATACATGCATTTATTGAGAAACAGCTGATTGAAGTTATGCAAATAGATCAATCACAGCTGATTCCCTTCTAGGAAACACACTCAGGTGTTGAGGTTCTTTCAATCGCATGATCATATGGTAGTACAGTAAAAGAGGATCTATTTGAAGAATATACTGTAGATGAACACAGAAAATAACAAAAATGCCTTCACGAGGGAGAGGAAGAGGAGTACCAGGTCAATTCTGTCAACTGTACATTCTATAAAGCTACTCTGAGATGGGTCATTTATTTTTTGTATTGAATCTCTGCAGCAAAAGAAACAAATTGGTGGCCAGGTTGGATCAGTGGGTAGAGCAGGCGCACATATACTTGGAGGTTTATGCCTCGACGCACAGGTCCAGGGTTCAAATCCGACTTGTGACAATTTCCTGCATGTCTTCCCCCTCTCTCTCTCCCTTTCTCACCTAGCTGTCCTGTCAAATAAAGGTGGAAAAGCCCAAAAAATAATCTTAAAAAAAAATATGCATGCATTTACTAAACCCAACAAAACAAAAATTTAGAGAGGCTTCAAGAGAAACTGCAGTGCAAAACACAATCTATGATCAATACAATCACCATTGTCTGTTACTGTATATAAGGGCAGACCTGACTGACACATATAAAAAAATTGCAATTTCTGTAATTCCATGGATGTTTTGTATGATATTGTTCTATGATTGACTAAATGTTCCTGTTGGGAGAGAACATGCGTTAGTGTTTTGGAAGAATTATTTGATTTTGAGACATGATTGCATTGTTTTGGTAGACATAGTATATTGTGTTAGTGTATTATTGTATTTTGAAAATTAGTTTTGGAGTTTAGTTTACAATGTGTAATTTTGAGCATGGAATTAACTGTTTTGCCAATTGTGTGTTGTAGGTGTGTTGGTGCATTAAGAGTTTAGGAAAGTTGTTATTGGGCCATACAACACTGAGCGTCTCCTTGCATTCCTGCATGATCTCTATGAAAGGGTTGTGCTAGTTGAGGAAAGGGATGCAGAGAGAAGAAATCAGCCAATATTTATAATTGTTTGGGACAATGTGGCATTTCACCACTTCTGTGCTGTCACCGAGTGGTTTGCAGCCCATCCCAGAATGGTGTCACTTTTCCTCCCACCTTACTCTCCATTCCTCAACGCCATAGAGGAATTATTTTCCTCATGGAGGTGGAAGGTTTATGACCTCCATCCACATAATCAAATGTCCCTCCTGGAAGCAATGAATGCTGGATGCCTGGACATATCAGCAGAAGATTGCCAGGGATGGATCAGGCATGCCAGAAGATTCTTTCCTAGGTGTATTGCCCTAGATGTTATAAGATGTGATGTGGATGAGAACCTGTGGCCAAATGCAGAAGACCGAGTAGATTAGCATTCCTATTGTATCTGTATCAGTGGATGGTGTGTATACAAATTCTTGTATTTTGGAATTACTCAGTGCAAATAAAAGACAATATATTGAAGCATACTGCATCATGTCAGTAACATATATTGCAGTGAATTCTAAACAGTAGAGAGGTGTCCTTGTTTTACATAAGAAAACATTGTATAATCATGCCTGTTGTTAGTGTATTTTAGGCCATTGTTTTGGTTGTGACAAAGTGTGTTTGTTGGCTGTCAACCTTTGCTAGTGTTATGGGAGAAGGAGTTGATTTGAGACATGTATGAAGTGATTTGGTAGTTTTAGTACATTTTGAATGTGAAATGAACTGCTGTGCCAAGCTGAAAGTTGGTTAAGAGAACTGTGTTAAGGGTTTTGAAAAAGTGACCTAAGTATTGAAAAATGTATCCTAGCGCCTGTAAAAAAACCCTGTAATCATCAGCAACAAGCCTGTGGAACAGGTTGCCAGGAAATCTAAAGATGATCAGAAGTTAAGGAGGTTTTAAGCAGGAACTGAAAAAACAGCTCAGATGCCAATTTTAGTATGTTTTTTTTTGTTGTATTACTGTATTGTCTTGATGGATCTATTTAATAGATGTATGGATGTGATGATTTATGCTTGATCTGCTGCTACTTGCTCTGCATGAGGCATTGTTTAATTAAATATGTGCTAATTTGCCTAATGGTGTTTCAGTTTTTTTGAACTTGGACCCTATTTTCCCATGCATTGGTGTCTAAGTGACTAATGTGAACCAAAATCTTTTGAAATCTGTGGTCAGTATTGAGTAAGAACGCTGTAACCAGCAGCAGTAGACAGATAAGCACCAATTCAAGGTAAGAGGCTTCACTTACCATGTAAAACTGCATAGAACAAAATAAATTTCCACTTAGTGTGTGGTTTGTTTTTCAAGTTCCAGTATATGCGTTGAGTGAAAGCCATTGTTTTCTTATTGTTTCAACTTTTGTTCTGACAGAAAATAAAGCTTTTGATACAGACTGAAATATAGTTTGATACCACAGTATCATATGTTTGCCTTTTCTCTTTTTGATCAGTGCATTTGCTGCAAAAATATGCATTTTTCTTTATGACGTTTTCCAAAAGCGCATGCTGTTAGGTTCCATCCATCCATCCATCCATCTTCGTCCGCTTATCCGGTGTCGGGTCGCGGGGGGAGCAGCTCCAGCAGGGGACCCCAAACTTCCCTTTCCCGAGCAACATTAACCAGCTCCGACTGGGGGATCCCGAGGCGTTCCCAGGCCAGGTTGGAGATATAATCCCTCCACCTAGTCCTGGGTCTTCCCCGAGGCCTCCTCCCAGCTGGACGTGCCTGGAACACCTCCCTAGGGAGGCCCCAGGGGCATCCTCACCAGATGCCCGAACCACCTCAACTGGCTCCTTTCGACGCAAAAGGAGCAGTGGCTCTACTCCGAGCTCCTCACGGATGACTGAGCTTCTCACCCTATCTCTAAGGGAGACGCCAGCCACCCTCCTGAGGAAACCCATTTCGGCCGCTTGCACCCTGGATCTCGTTCTTTTCGGTCATGACCCAGCCTTCATGACCATAGGTGAGGGTAGGAACGAAAACTGACCGGTAGATCGAGAGCTTTGCCTTCTGGCTCAGCTCTCTTTTCGGCTACAACGGTGCGATAGATGGAATGTAATACCGCACCTCGCCGATTCTCCGACCACCACCTCCCCTCCATTGTCCCCTCACTCGTAACAAAACCCCAAGGTACTTGAACTCCTTCACTTGGGGTAAGGACTCATTCCCTACCTGGAGAAGGCATTCCATCGGTTTCCCTGCTGAGAACCATGGCCTCCGATTTAGAGGTGCTGATCCTCATCCCAACCGGTTCACACTTGGCTGCGAACCGATCCAGTGAGTGCTGAAGGTCGCAGGCCGATGATGCCATCAGGACCACATCATCTGCAAAAGCAGCGATGAGATCCCCAGCCCAACGAACCGCAACCCTCCCCACCCCCGACTACGCCTCGATATCCTGTCCATAAATATTACAAACAGGATTGGTGACAAAGCGCGCGCCCCTGGCGGAGGCCAACCCTCACCGGAAACGAGTCCGACTTACTGCCGGAGAACCCGACACAGCTCTCACTTTGGTCGTACAGAGATTGGATGGCCCTGAGTAGAGACCCCCTCACCCTATACTCCGCGCAGCACCTCCCACAGTATCTCCCGGGGGACCCGGTCATAGCTTCTCCAAATCCACAAAACACATGTAGACCGGTTGGGCATACTCCCAGGCCCCCTCCAGGATCCTTGCGAGAGTGAAGAGCTGGTCCGTTTTACCCACCAGGACGGAATCCGCATTGTTCCTCCTCAACCTGAGGTTCGACTATTGGCGCGGAACCCTCCTTTCCAGCACCTTGGAGTAGACTTTACCAGGGAGGCTGAGAAGTGTGATACCCCTGTAATTGGCACACACCCTCTGGTCCCCTTTTAAAAGGGGGAACCACCACCCCAGTCTGCCACTCCTTTGGCACTGTTCCAGACTTCCACGCAATGTTGAAGAGACGTGTCAACCAGGACAGCCCCTCCACACCCAGAGCCTTGAGCATTTCTGGACGGATCTCATCAATCCCCGGGGCTTTGCCACTGTGGAGTTGTTTGACTACATCAGTGACTTCCGCCTGGGAAATCGACGACAATCCCCCGTCATCCTCCAGCTCTGCCTCTAACATAGAGGGCGTATTAGTCGGATTCAGGAGTTCCTCAAAATGCTCCTTCCACCGCCCTATTACCTCCTCAGTTGAGGTCAACAGTGTCCCATCCTTACTGTACACAGCTTGGATGGTTCCCCGCCCCCTCCTGAGGTGGCGAACAGTTTTCCAGAAGCACTTTGGTGCCGACCGAAGTCCTTCTCCATGTCTTCTCCAAACTTCCCCACACCCGCTGCTTTGCTCTTTCACGGCAGAGGCTGCAGCCCTTCGGCCCTTTCGGTACCCTGCAACTGCCTCCGGAGTCCTCTGGGATAACATATCCCGGAAAGACTCCTTCTTCAGTCGGACGGCTTCCCTGACCACCGGTGTCCACTCACGGTGTGGGGTGTTACCGCCCCTTGAGGCACCTAAGACCCTAAAACCACAGCTCCGCCGCAGCTTCAGCAATGGAAACTTTGAACATTGTCCACTCTGGTTCAATGCCCCCAGCCTCCACAGGGATGCACGAAAAGCTTCCCGCGGAGGTGCGAGTTGAAAGTCCGCGTTGGACAGGGGCCCCTCCAGACGTTCCCAATTTACCCGCACTACACGTTTGGGCTTACCAGGTCTGTCCAGAGTCTTCCCCACCCCTGACCCAACTCACCACCAGATGGTGATCGGTTGACAGCTCTGCCCCTCTCTTCACCCGAGTGTTCAAAACATACGGCCTCAGATCAGATGAAACGATTATAAAATCGATCATTGACCTTCGGCCTAGGGTGCTCTGGTACCAGGTACACTTATGAGCATCCCTATGCCCAACATGGTGTTCGTTATAGACAATCCATGACTAGCACAGAAGTCCAACAACAAACAACCACTCTGGTTTAGATCAGGGAGGCCGTTTCCTCCCAATCACGCCTCTCCTCAGGTGTCTCCATCATTGCCCACGGTTGCGTTGAAGTCCCCCAGCAGAACAATGGATTCCCCACTGGCGCCCCATGCAGGACTCCACTCAAGGTCTCCAAGAAGGCCGAATACTCCAACTCCTGTTTGGTGCATATGCACAAACAACAGTCAGAGTTTCCCCCACAACCCGCAGGCGTAGGGGAGGCGACCCTCTCGTCCACCGGGGTAACCTCCAACGGCGGCGCTCAGCCGGGGGCTTGTTAGTATACCCCACACCCGCCGCGCCGCACACCCTGAGCAACTCCGGAGAAGAAAAGAGTCCAACCCCTATCCAGGAGTACAGTTCCAGAACCGAGACTGTGCGTAGAGGTAAGCCCCACCAGATCTAACCGGTAGCGCTCCACCTCCCGCACCAGTTCTGGCTCCTTCCCCACAGAGAGGTGACGTTCCACGTCCCCAGAGCCAGCCGTCTGCTCGGGTCTGGTCCGGTCGAGGCCCCTGACCTTCACTGCCACCCATGTGGCAGCGCACCGCACCCCAGCGGTTCCTCCCACAGGTGGTGGGCCCATGGGCTGGAGAGATGGGAGCCACGTAGCTTGTTCGGGCTGTGCCCGGCCGGGCTCGTGGCAAACCCGGCCACCAGGCGCTCCGACGAGCCCGCCCGTCTGGGCCTGGCTCCAGACGGGGCCCCGGGCTTCCTCCCGGGCAGGGTCACTCCATTTCTACCTTGTTTTTCCATTGGGGTTTTTGAACCATTCTTTGTCTGGCCCCTCACCTGAGACCACTTTGCCTTGGGAGACCCTACCAGGAGCACAAAGCTCCAGACAACACAGCCCTCAGGTTCACAGAGACACACAAACCTCTCCACCACGATAAGGTGATGGTTCACGGAGAAGTGCTGTTAGGTTGTAAAAAGTTAAAACCATGCTTATGTTTTATATTTTAAATAATAAATTGTATGCTGCAGTCAGGTTATGAAAATAGGAATGGAATCTAGAATAACTACTAAGGTAAAAACAGCTGGTTATTTCTCTCCCCCTCTCTTCCTGTTTCTTGCAGATAGATTAGGTTAAAACCAACTATTAACATATGAAGAGAAACGTCTCTTTGAGTCTCCAACCTCCTGGTGCCAAGTCTGGGTTAGAACAAAGGAAATGCAAACTCTGTAAACTTGAATATAATCAGCACTACCAAGATAAATGACCTTTGTCTGTGACCTGGAGTTAATCTAATCAGAGGTGTTTAACCAGAGAAAAAAAAAAAAAAAAATATAATTCTGATCCTGAGAAAGATTCGGGGCTTCAATCTGTGACCCCGCAAGGGGAAGCATTTTGAAGACCGCTGTTTACAGTGTATTGTTTTGTCATGTCGCATGGCTGCTAACTGTGACCTGACAGGGGAAGCATGTTTGCAGTCTGCTGCTGGCAGTGTTTCATGTTTTATATTTGATTGTGTTTTGACTGTCGTTTTCATTGTGTTGTTCATTAAACCTCTTGCTTAACTTTCAATTCAACCCCAGCCTCTCCTTACTCCTCAGAAATCAAACGATCACGTCTTTTAGAGATTTCTTAACAATGCCTAGACTTAATTTGTTGGCAACAAGCCTGCGGAACAGGTTGCCAGGAAATCTAAAGATGATCAGAAGTTTAGGAGGTTTTAAGCAGGAACTGAAAAAATAGCTCAGATGCCAATTTTAGTATGTTTTTTTTTGTTGTATTACTGTATTGTCTTGATGGATCTATTTAATAGATGTATGGATGTGATGATTGATGCTTGATCTGCTGCTACTTGCTCTGCATGAGGCATTGTTTAATAAAATATGTGCTAATTTGCCTAATGGTGTTTCAGTTTTTTTGAACTTGGACCCTATTTTCCCATGCATTGGTGTCTAAGTGACTAATGTGAACCAAAATCTTTTGAAATCTTTTGAAATCTGTGGTCCAGTATTGAGTAAGAACGCTGTAACTAGCACCCACGAACTGGGATGCAATGTAAAATGCACTCTGTCAGTTTGCGTCCACTAAACACACTAACCACACTGCTGTTTTTGCCACTAACAGGCTCAGATTATTATATACAGATAGAGTGTCTGACAACATTATGGAAAGGATCCCTACAGAGATAGACCTTTCTGATAAAGAGAAAGCTTTTTGTTTAACATAAAACAGCCCCGAAATCACCATCATCAAACCCACCTAGTCACCCACCCAGTCATCATCGTAAAAGACACATTTTTAACAAAATTAAACAATTAATAGCTGTATTGCTTTGTCTTCCCACTTTTTCAAGTATCACCACTCCAGTTTTGTTAAAATAAACCCTAAATTTACCCATTTACATGTAAATATATGCTGGCTCTATACACGCAAAAAGTACTGTTTATTTTGTTTAGCTGTTTATTAAACATTCAGTGATTTGAAATTTTAACTTCAAGAAGCTGCAATGATCTCTGAAATGAGCCTTTTTGAGCAAAAGCAGCTGTGTGCTGCTGCTGCTGCTACTGCTGTTGTGTGTGTGTGTGTGTGTGCGTGTGTGTTTCTGCTCTGATGCAGAATTTAACAAACCTGTGTGAATCTTCTACCTTATAGGAGGGAGACAGCTCCTGTGAACCTGACACCAATGCAAACAAGTTCAGAGACATACACGCAGCAAAGGTAAACAAACCTGGGTTGAGTTTCATCAGTTGGTTCTTTAAGCTGTTCAAACAGCCTGAAACACACATGGAACAACACACTGTAACACAACCTGCAGTACACTGAAGAAGTGATCTGTAGTTACTTTCCAGATTCAGATAAAGAATATAAAATATATTTAAGACATAAATCATATTATTCAGAATATATATATATATATATATATATATATATATATATATATATATATATATATATAAAGAATTTGCCCCGCCTCAACCGGTGCATGTTAATGCATCAATAATTATAATACCATTATATGTTACGTTATTCTGAAATGAGCCATTCTGCAAAATGAGTACTTTTGCTATTATAAGTATATTTTGATGCTAATACTTAAGTAAAATTATGTATTTTGTATATGTAGGTATAGGTATTGTCTACTTACTTATACTTTTAAGAAAATGTTCTGAGTACTTCCCTCACCCCTGCTTTTTACTGTCTGTTACAGTAGGAGTAAACCTAAGGTCAACCTGTTCACCATGTCATTCAATAAGCCTCAAAAACAACTCTTTAGATGCCATGAACAAGTTAAGACTCAGAAAAACACAATACATGCTGTAAGTGTGATTTGTGGTGTGATCTGATCTGTAGTCCTCAGTAGAGATGCTGTACACGTCCCTGTTCTGCATGTTGGGTGCAGCACAAACACGCCGATGGACATCACACCTCCAAACGTGTCAGCCCTTACGTAACATATTACACATCGTTACACTGAATTGAATCAGAAGTGATTTTCTGGACTGTTGCATCAGTTGTTTACTGCCGATTTTCCGTCAGGCACCATTGGTTTGTTGCATCATTGCCAATCGGTGTGAATGGATGATGACTTGCCACAACATGTCCTTATCACAAACCTAGATTATATTTCTCTGCTCCCCCCCCCCGCCCCCCACCAAACTCATTTTCTACAAGTTTCATTTATCATCATCCTTGTTTTATGATTATTTTATTTCTTAATTTTAAAAGTGTGATGGATGTACATGGGGCCAAACAAGACATTGTGGCATCCAGGGGGAGAGCCTCAGCTTCCACACCCTTGTCTTGACGCTGTGATTGGAGGATCAGGATCCCTGAAGTGTTGGGTCATCTTCCAAAAGATGTGTTCCATTCATTTTGAGGTGAGGGCTCAGGATTTGCTCACACTGGGACAGATGTACACAGGAGTCACACAAGGATTCGGTGGAGAGTGGGGACATCAGTCACTTTAGGAAGGTGCTGCAGTATCCCATTGAACAGGTGAGTGTCATGTTACCACAGAATGGTAACTCCTGACCTCTAAATTCAAATTCTGCAATTTTACATAAATGTCTTGTGTATTGGGAGTGTTCTTCCATCTGTAGCCGTGTCTTTTACAGCGGCAATATTCTGCAGACTTTATCAGATTCTGAAGGTGACAAGGCCCTCTGTAGTCAGGTTGCATATTTACATGTCACCCTGAGATAAAGAGACAGCAAAATGGCTGCCTGTTGACATGGTGTAAACATGTAGCAAGACATGCAAACAATTCCGTGAGCCTTTTCTTTTTTTAATAAAGCCGCTTTTGACTAATACATATGTGGGTGAAGAGAGGAACTGGGTTGAGGAGTCTGCAGAGTCAAAGTGTGACAGTGTGACAGAGACAGCTCAGGGCAGAGGGGAAGTTCAGTAGACAGATAAGCACCGGTCCAAGGTAAGAGGCTTCACTTACCATGCAAAACTGCATAGAACAAAATTAATTTAGTGTGTGGTTTGTTTGTCAAGTTCCAGTATATGCATTGAGTGAAAGCCATTGTTTTCTTATTGTTTCAACTTTTGTTCTGACAGAAAGTAAAGCTTTTGATACGGACTGAAATATAGTTTGATACCACAGTATCATATGTTTGCCTTTTCTCTTTTTGATCAGTGCATTTGCTGCAAAAATATGCATTTTTCTTTATGACATTTTCCAAAAGAGCATGCCTAGACTTAAATTTTTATTGTTTTACTGTTGTCTACGGTGTTTTGATCAATAAGTTTAGGGAGGTTTTTTTTAGGTAATTAGGGGAAGTATATATATTTTTTTAAAGTCAAGTCACAGTTCACTTCCTGCCAAAGCTGGACCTAAAATTTATTATTTTTTCGATTGCTAAACGACAGTGGGCACAACTGGAGTCACATGTGCAAAACTCAAACTACAGTCTGCACAGCAGCAGTTAATGTGGACCAAACTCTAATGTGTTTCTCATTGCTTGAACACAGTTTTCAAAACTCTACACACTTATCCCATGACTTTAACCACAACGTGCACAACACTGTAGATTTACAGAACTTTGTTCAAATGCTAACACACTGCTGTCAAAACTGTTAACCACACATTCAAAACAGAATAGATTTCAGTCTGGTGCCTATCAAACACTGCTGATTGCAATTTTAGCTGAAAGCCTAAGCAGGTGTCTTGTTTTAGACTAGTTAGTGAACATATATGGTATTTATACAGAGAAAGCTCAGGAAGTCTTTTTTTGTATACAAACACCAAATAAGAATGAAACAATTATACACTGTACCGTTTGAGAGAAACAGGTAAAAGAGCAAAGATACCAACATGTCCAGGTAAGATGTCTGAGGTTATGTACACAGCTATAAAAAAAGTGAAAAACACTATCTTTACAATAGTAAGACTGTGTTGTTACTGTTTTTCAGAAAGTAATGGAGGTGAAAGCAATGGAAACACCACATTCATTTGTATTTAGAGATGATGCAGACATCCAATGTGATGAAAAAAAACTTGCCACATGATGCTGGAGAGAGGCAGGATTAGTCACACTATTCTTTGGTACTGTTACGTATGTTTTTTCTCCAGTAATTCCATAAATTACTAGAGACAAAATACTATATTGAAGAAAACTGCTGATTTACATTCCTTCTTGTTTAGCCTACCTTATGTAAAAATTGCTATATTATACAATCTATATATTTTCCTTAAACTATTGAGTAGTGTCAAGTCACTCAAATTGTTCAAACTAAGATGAGAAAGTTTGTAATTTGTGTATTGGTGTTTGACACTAGTGTTTTTACCCTCAGTGTGTTCTGAGTGACAGTGTGTGTTATCTCAGTGAGGCCTGTACATAGTGTTTGGCTGCACTGAGCCTGTTTTGAGACGTGTGTTAAGAGTTGTGTTGCTTTGAATGAGTTTTGCAGATGATGTGAACTGTTTAGCTCAGGTGACTGTTGGTAGTGACTGTGGCTTGAGTTTTGCACGTGACTCCAGTAGTGGCCACTGTCGTTTAGCAATCGAAAAAAAAATGTAACAGTGTATGTGGCAATATTCAATGACTGGTGCTTCTTTACAGGATTTCGCTTGAACAGCCTAGTTTCGAAACTATGTCACTTTGCACTTGCATTTCAAAAATACATCACAGACATTGAGGTGTTAAACACAACATGCAAAGCAAGTTACCAATGCATCAATGCAACCATTCACAACCGTATTTGCATGTTTCATAAACGGACTGTTGTATCATTTTTTATTAACCTTCCTCTAATAGCTAACTGACACTTCACTGGGCTGTTTTAATACTATACAGCAGGGGTCTCAAACTCGCGGCCCGCGGGACGATAGTTTGTGGCCCCCGCCTTAATATGAAAGTTTAATGTTAGTGCGGCCCGCGAGTTTGATATGTATGGTACTTTACTTTGTTGTGTGCGGAGCTGAACGAACCCACCAATCACGGTGGGGTATATGGCTCTCGGGGGCGGGACATCGGCCGGGCTTGATGCAAGCAGAAAAACATTCCTCAATGAGTGAAAGTTACAGCCGCGTTGCCATCAGGTTGCCATTGAGTGTTTTCTTCTGTGCCTGGCTGGCTGCCTCGTTTCTATTGGGCACATGCGGACATTCGTCCCAGCGCGCTGCGTTCACAACACTTCACTTATTTTAAGTTGCTGCCCAGGACATTATACGTAGCCTATATATATGTATATAAATGTATATACATTTATTTAGCTCTCGTTATATATATATAACGAGGGGTTAAATTGGGCCGGGGCTCTCCGGGGTTCAGCTCCGGCACATAAGCCTGCTAGTTTGTCCAGATGTGCCTGCTTGCAGTCTAAATAAGTCACAAAAAAATGGATGAAAGTGATGCTTTTGAAAACATGATATTTGAATGATGATGATACATGAATAAATTACTTTTTTTTTAAATGGCATGTCTATTTTGTCTCGGCGGAGCTGAGATGAGAACAATCAGAACACGGCAACAACCCGCCCAGAACTGCAGACATTTCACCACCGCGGGTCAACTACATAACGCCAAAGTGTCTCCGTCGGTAGGATTAACAGATAAAATGCCTTCTCATAAAGCTAAAAACCCCGTTCGCAACCTCCACCGGCCGCTACGAGTTCATGTCGCTGACCAAGCCGTTGAACCAGTCCTCACTGTCGCATCTCCGCCAGCGGCAGGGCTCCGAGCCGGCCACGGCTCGCCTCCGAGCATCAGAGAGCCCCACTCGGTGCCGCGCGCGCGTGTGTGTGTGTGTGTGTGTGTAAGTAAAGAGAGAGAATTGGAGAAGAAGTTTGTGTGAGGTGGACCTGGTCACCACAGACCCAAATCTTCTCAGCTGTTGCTACTGTCATATGCTGCACTCTTCATGTGGCACATTATGTTTGGCACATTGTATGGGTCACTTCTTATATCATAACAAGGTAATACAATGTGTAATCAAGTGATGACTAATTAACAGTAATGCAAATGCTAAATGCCCTAATACCTGTTGATACTACAACAATGCAGAGTATAGGCTCTTAACCTTGCAGTTTTGCACATATGTAATACTCAATTTCTCCAAAACTCTCCAGAAAGTGCCATTTAACGGTTTATTTTTCAATTATTTCCCTGGGGGGGTATACCCCCGGACCCCCCTAGAATGAATATGAATATGAATATATATATATATTTATACATACACGTCAATGGCACTTAGAGAGTTAATATGAGGTCTCTCTCTCTGACAAAGTAAATCAAAGTGATTCGTACGCGGCGGGATAAAAGAATATAAATAATAAAAATAAAGAGATTTGAGAAGATTGGAATTTTTTTAACAAAGCTTTTCTTGTGGAAAACCTGATGCGGCCCAGCCTCACCCAGACTCTGCCTCCAGCGGCCCCCAGGTAAATTGAGTTTGAGACCCCTGCTATACAGTATTGTATCTAACAACTGAACATGTTATGTGTTTGTCTAAAGATCTTGGTTCCTCCGGCTGGTGTCTTCTGATCCTGCTGTGATGGCGCTTTTTAACAACTCCACAGTCTGTGAGAAGACAGTGTATGAGTGTTGCCAAGACATGCCTGCTGTTATCATTTGGTACCTGGGCCTGCAGTTCATCAACATGTTCCTGGGCATCCCGGCCAACCTCATGGTGCTGTGGCTCATCCACAAGAACAAGGGGGACTCCTCCACTTCAGATATCTTCATCCTTCATCTGGCGATTTTAGACACACTCTTCTGTCTCATCCCTCCACTTGAGCTGGCCAACATAGTCTTCCTCACCACCACCAGCACCTGGTACGTCCTGCGCTTCTTCTACGGCATCAAAGACTACTCGCCTCTCTTCCTTTCCTGCATCTGCCTGGACCGCTACATGGCCGTGGTCCACCCCATCACCTTCACCGAGCTCAAGGACCGTCACCACAGAGCAGTCCTGGCCATCATAGTCTGGCTAATCATTCTGGCCTACGCCACTGCTAAATGTGTTGGCAACATTAAAAACTTTGATAAGGCCTTTACGGTGATGATTCTCGCAGCGTTCGCCTTCATGGTGTTCTGCAACATTGCGATTCTCTGGGTGCTGAGGCAGTCTGGGCCTGGCAGAGATGAGATGCATCCCGTGAAGAAGAGAGCCTTCAAGATGGTTCTCATCATCCTGGCCATCATAGTGTTCAACTACTTCCCACCTGTCGCACTGTTTCCCTTCAAGTCCTACTTCTCTCCTGACGTGTTTCTTTGCTACATTCACTATATCGCATTCGGCTTGATGGACTTCAGCAGCAGCATTCAGCCGATGCTCTACCTGTCCAAGGAAAAGCTCAGCTGCTGCCAGCCTGGCGCCAGCCAAATCCAATAGGGATACAGGTTTGCTTTCATATGAATGTTCTTTTGTGTAATATATAGTAGGAAATATTATGTTCTTGCTTAGTCCAATGTTGAAAATGCTGATTATTAAAAAGATGTATATTCCAGTGGTTCCCAATTTGTGCAGTCTGGGTGCACCAAGGATGACTCCAAAGATTAAGTTCTTCTCTGTTCTAAGGCAAAATTAATAAATATCATATTGTTTAGACTTATAGATTTCTCATAAATTCTCTCTGCCAGATAACATAATTAGCATATATCCCAAAATGTTGAGCTTTTCTGTTAAAGGGTCGGTTCACCAAAAATACAAAATAATTTCTGTTACCTCAGGTGGTATAATGTATTCACGTTTGGGTTGTATTTGTCTAGGTTTAGAGATGAACAAGAGCTGAAATAATTATTGCCTACAATTATTTCAAAAATAGAAAATTAATCATCAACAATTTTAATCATTGGGATTACTTATTTACATTTTTGAAAAATTGCAAAAGACATGCAAGTTCCAGAGTTTTAAATTTGAGGACAATCTTTTCTTGTTTTACATGGAAGTACATCTGGGATGTCACTTTGTTGTCCGAGAAATTGTGATGGGCTTTTTCTGATTGATTTGGCTGATTGATTGGAAAATACACAATAAATCGATAATAAAAATAACTGTTGCAGCCCTAAGAGATACCTAATCTCTCACACCTGAATACAATGGAGGTCAACGGAATTTTGTTATAATTTTCAAATATGGCACCAAAACAAACTACAAGAACCTGCAACTTGTCTTTCCAGAAATAATGTCCCCAAGAATAGTCCCCATGAAATCAGCTGATAGTGTCTTCTGTGGATATTTTAACCAGGAAAGTAGAAATTTTTCAATGTTTTGAGCACCACATTTGAAATTCCATCCATCTCCATTGTAATGGAAAATCTCACTTCCACTCTCAGTCAACTGGTCTTATATCGGTTTTATAATGCTTAAAGTAACTTTCACATATGGCATCCTCGTCTGTCAAACATCACTATTTTACTAGTAAAATCACAGCAATAACAGGGCTATTGATGTAAAAATAACTGAAGGAAGGATGGGAGGCGCTTGTAACAAAATTATCAGTACAATTTATTAGCAAAACAAACAGAAATGTGCAATGCAGCAGCGGAGGACAACAACACACAAAGGTGAGCTTGACACACACACACACACACACACACACACACACACACACACACACACACACACACACACACACACACGTCTGGCTGTTCACCTGTCTCTTTGACTGAGGAGCTCGTCAGAGTAACCTGGAACACCTGAGTGTGCCCAGGCTATTTTAGCCCCCTCCCTCACCTACTCAGTCTGTTTGCACATTTCTAGTCTTTACTGCTTGACTCACTCTTCTGGTTCGATCGGCTTATGGGTTTTACTACAGCAAACCTGACAGTTCATATAAGTGGTGTCTAAACACACAGTATATATAAATGAAAGTCACAGTAGAGTTGGGATTTGTAGAATATACCAGGAATTAAACCTGTGACATTATCATATGTAACACTAAGCCAAAACATTTTAAAATACTGAAAAACACATTCATACACAAAATGACTTGTAATCCTGAATAGGGGAAGTACAGTATGAGTGTGTACCAGAGTTTGAGCAGACTGTGAGCAGGGGAGGATCGGTCTGAAGAACCTCCTCTGAGAGCCGACGGCGGCGGGGAACGGAGGCGAGGAGTGAAGAGCCGAAACCAGGTTGATGCGGCTGATCCATGAATACATCTCCACTTTGGATCTGAGAGGAAAACAAACAGTGACAATGACTGCTCGACTCTTTGACACAAACGAGCACACACACATAAGCACACACACACACACACACACACACACACACACACACACACACACACACACACACACAAGCACACTTCTGTGACTTACGAGGCCTGAAAGAGGAAAACCCTCCAGTCAGCCGTCTGCAAACGGAAGACGTGTGGCTTCTTGGTGTAGTCGGCTGCCTACTCGGCCAGAGAGTGGTGCACACTCACCACCTCCTCGTTAGTCGGCTGATCCCTCCTGTAATCATCCTCACAGACACACACACAGACACACACACACCAAAAATACCAATCCCTACGTAACAAAGACATACAAAAAGCTTTTGGTTAACTTTTCTCTTTAATTTAGACGCAAACCACACAAAAGTAAGTCACAATAAAGTCCTAGTAGCAAACACTCAGTTTAATATACACTGCTGTGCAGGTATACCAACCAGTTGCCACACAAAACAGTAGCTCTTTCATCATAAACATGACATTTTGCTCCTGTGTGTTAGTTGTACATATTTCATGGTAAGAGACGCGTTTCCAACAGTGAACGACCTAAAACGGATCCTCTAGAAGCTCCACATTCTCTGAGATCAGCAAAACAATTATTTACTATTCAATCGAGACAGATTATTTGCAGGAACATTATTTTCAGTAACATTACTAGACAAATACATTCGTGTCAGTTTAATGGATTGCTGACTGTATAGTTAAAGCTATATACAGCAATATATGAATGATCTTCACTTTAAGTCACTGGTGCAGCACACATTTCTAACCCTCTGACTACTACGACATGTATACATGAGCATCATAATATCTTAATTCTAAAACACTTATGTTGCTGTTTTTATGTTATTGTTGTTATACTAACCCCTGTGGGGAAATTTTATTTTCAAGGAGGTCAAAAGTCAGGACAACAGAAGAGAAACCTGAACCTGGATTTCAGTGTCTTGCTTCAGCAGGTCGGTTGAAATCATCCTGACAATCTGACAGACATTGCATTGAACTCCTCCTTTAAAGCATTTCAAAAATACCAACATTTTGGTAACATACAGCATGTTTAAAAGAACAACTGTTCTTTTAATGAAATGTTCATTATCTGTCTCTTTACACTGCTGCAAGAAAGAAGACAAGATGAATATTAGAGTTTATCAATCAAGATAAAAAATAATCAATCAGTCATGGAACTACTAAATCACAGCAAAGACTAGACAACAGTGTATTGCACTGTACCACAACGACAACTACAGTTTTGAACTCAGGAACAGCAGTTAAGACAATAATAATCTAAACTCAAGCTCTGATTAACAGCTTTTTCTGGAGCTTTCAACCACAGCACACAACAGCCCTGCATTAAAACAGTGCAGGGGGCTGGATTGGTGGTGGCGTTTTGTTTAAGTTACCAAAGAAGCGATAAAATACGATCCAGGAAGTCCAATTTGATTAACAGACTAATACAAAGCATTTAAATGCTTATTACTATTAGACACCAAAATACTGCACAACAGTTATAGCTGTAATACCTGCTTATGTAGGCTGTGAGATGTGATTCTGAAAAAGCTAGTCAGTTGATCTTGATTTAAGATTATTTAGTAAAATCACATACAGCACTCATTCTCAGCTTTTATATTACTCATCTTCTAAGACTTGGCTTCTAATTTCTGAAAGTGTCTCCGAAGCTGAAGGGCGGTTTGTTTCCGCCTCGCTGGTGCTTCCCTCGCTCTGAGCCTTCTGCTCCTTGGCGGCGTGCATCTTCAGGTGCTTTTTAAGGGAGGATTGGTCAGTGTAGGTCTTTCCACACTGGCTGCAGAGGAAGACCTTCTCTTTGGTGTGCACCAGTTCGTGTCTCTTCAGGTGACCCGACCTGCTGAAGCTCTTGCTGCAGTACGAGCAGCTGTACTCCTTCTCTCCGGTGTGAGTCCTCTGGTGCAGTTTCAGGCTGCTGGCCACCGTGAACTTCTTGCCGCACTCGTTGCAGCTGTACGGCCTTTCTCCCGTGTGCATCCGCATGTGTATGGTGAGGTGGCCCGCTTGGCTGAAGGTCTTCTTACACAGCTCACAGCTGTAGGGCCTCTCTCCAGTGTGAATCCTGTAGTGTGTTTTGAGGTCACCCAAGCCGTTGAACCGTTTCCCGCACTGAGCGCAGCAGTAGGGCTTCTCACCGGTGTGGATCCTCTCGTGTATACGCAGGTTGCCTGCATTGCTGAAAGTTTTGCCGCACTCCTGGCAGCTGTAAGGCCTCTCCCCGGTGTGTGTCCGCAAGTGGACTTTGAGCTGGTTGTGCTCGTTGAAGCGCTTCCCACAGTGCGAGCAGGAATACGGCTTCTCTCCCGTGTGGACACGTTTGTGTATCCTGAGCTGACTGGGATGGGCGTATGTTTTACTGCAGACGTTGCAACTATAGGGTCTTTCTCCTGTGTGGGTACGCTTGTGGGATTTGAGGAGATCGGCCCGGCCAAAGCGTTTGCCACAGTAGCTGCAGCTGTGCGCCTTTTCAGCGCTGTGTGTCTTGATGTGGATGTTGAGTGAGGCTGCTCGACTAAATGTTTTGGGACAGGTGGGACAACGGAGAAAGTTGTCACGGATCTCCAAAAATCCATCTGCGGGAACAGCAGCGTTTTTCTCCTGCACCATTACTTCTGGCTCCACAACTTGTCTGCTCGTTGCCTCAGGATCTATTTCTGATTCAGGGTAATATCTCATTGCATGGTCCAACTCTTGCTTAGAGAAAATGTCATTGTCACCATACTGCAGCACGCCACTCTGCTCCTCTTCCTCTGTCTTAATGAACTGTCCATCCTGCATGTAAGTGTCAGAAACAATGGTGACTTTAACTTCACTGTCACTGCCTCTGGATTCTTGTTTGAGGCCTGTAGATGGCGGCAGTGGCGCATATGCATCGTGACTGTCAAAACTGACCTCTGTGCTCTCATTTTTTATTGGCCTCATTGTCAGATTGAGAAGGGATGGAGGCTGGGAGAGGTCAATAGCACCGCTTTCATCCAGGCCAGGCTCTGCTTTTACAGATATCAAGTTTGGGGTTGACACACCTACCTCTGCTGTGTTCATACATGGTCTTTCTACCATATGATCAGTCTGCAGTAAAAAGGAGGAAGGGGATATGCTCTCCCTCATCTTGTCTTTCTGCTTCCTCCTGAAGCTCTTCTTGTCACTGCTGCATATGGACATCTTGAACGAGCCCTGGGTGGAGCTGACGAGACGACTGTTCCATTCTGAAGTGAAAGACTTTTCAGTGGCATCTTGTTCACGAACATCTGTATAAAAAAAAATAAAAATGACTGAACAAACTAGTATAGACTGTAATTTAGAGTCATACACAGATTACAGCAAGAATGTTTAATTAGCTTGGCAGTAGTACAATAACATCTCTGTTTTTTGTCTCTACTAACTTCCTGAGGAAATTATTAGGATCTTTAGCTGCTCTTAATGCTCCAGTATGTTCACAAGATAGCTGCTACCTTTGCCTGTCTGTCATTTGGTGTTGGACAAGTAGTGTACAGTGGGTTTATCAGAGTTTTTTGCTAAAATAGCTGCCTGTTATAAGTGGAGACGAGGCGGAACTAAGTGAAGTTGCGGGCCAGAAAAAGAACAATGAGCTGAAAGACACCAAAATGCTCCATAGAGCTGAGGGCAGCTGGGGCTTTGTCACTGCAACTGACCCACTTAACATTACACAGCCATTTGATGCACTTCAAATATTAAAGGGGTGATAGAATGATTATATAGGGTATTTCACACTGTTCCTTATGGTCTCCTAATGGGGTATGTAACATTGGTTGGGCTGAAAATGGCCTGGTTGATATTTTATTGGCCCTTATGCATCCCTGTGTTTTGGCCCTAATTGTAACAACAGCTTTTCTTCCAAATATGGTATGGTCATGAATATTTAGATGAGCTGCGCGCTGATTGGTTGAGCGACTTGCCATACGCACATATTAGAGACGCGCGCTGATTGGTTGAGCGAATCCCCAATACACATACATTAGAGAAGCGACAGAATCTCATATTCCAGACACTGCAATGTTTCATTACCAAATTCACTTCTGAGACTTTTTTAAGCGAGAAATCAACTATATAAAGCTGAAATATGGGCCGTTTTACAAAATTTGATGGCTAATTGCAAATTTGGTAAGACGTGTCGGACTTTAGGAGCTCCACACAGTCTGACGAGAAAGCGGCAGCCTGCTGGGCTCCATACCCAGCGCAAAGTCACCCTTTGTGGATACTGCACTACGGGGCTCCGCGGCCAGCTGCCGGCATAACTAATATATTTACGGTTTGAATTTCGTCACGCCACTTTGATTTTAAGGCATTTTTATGAACGCGAGGCGTCTTTGTAGGACGACCAGCTGCTTGCTATATGTCCCATTCATTACAATAAGGAAATACCGCAGCTAGCTAGCTACACTGTCGCCATAATTAAATTATATTTACAGTTTGAATTTCGTCACGCCACTTATACAACATCATTCCCCAATGTCTTATAAAGCTAACCGTTGTGACCGATTTGATTTTAAGGCATTTTTATGAACGCGAGGCGTCTTTGTAGGACCAGCAGCTGCTTGCTATATGTCCCATTCATTACAATGGAGAAATATCGCAGCTTGCTCACTTTCGCATAACTAAAGTATATTTACAGTTTGAATTTCGTCACGGCATGAATATTACAGGTTCCTCAAGGTCTTACAAAGCTTAGCTAACACTTGTCCGATTTCGGATATCAATTGAATGTATTTTTGTGAATGTCAGAGTTAGGAGGAGGCTGGCTAGCTCTCATTGATGGACTCCATCTCACCGCGGCTCTATCAATGAGACTCGCGGACAAGAGGCGTTTATTTCCCCGATTGTTTGTTTAAATAACTCAACACACATACCCATTATAAGATTAACTGGAACCTGCGGGCTGCGGTAAAAGATTGCGGGCGTAACAAGCTTGCTGACACTGCGGTCAGGGCGGCGATGTAGCAACCCAGGCAGCACCAACACCGGCACTAAACTCCGACACACAGTCGGAGAAAATTTGCAATAAGCCATCCTTTTTCGTAAAGCGGCCCATATTTGAGCTTTATATGGTTGATTTCTCGCATAAAAAAGTTTCAGAAGTGAATTTTGTAATGGAATAGCAGAGATCTGCGTGACCTAGCTAGATTCAGAAGACTACCTGATCTCAGGTCAGTTGTGTAGCCTATGTAAATATTGGGGCGTGACTGTTCTCTTAAGGTTCCGGATTTTGAGACGCTTGCGTAAGCAACTCAGCTTTGTTGGGATTCGCCCGTTTTCAGCGGCAGTTTCAAAATATGAGATTTTCATAGTAAAGGAGTGTCAGAGGGACTTTGAGCTTCTATGTATGTCCTATTTACCCACCGAACTGTCGTTATTCAATTATGACAGGGTAAAATCGGTTTTGCATTCTATCACCCCTTTAAGACACTGATTAGCCTAGCTTTACCCAGAGGATACATAAAGGCACCCTGATGAGTTTTTATTGTAAACAACACAAAATAACATTATTAAGGCTGAACTAAACATGATGAATGCATGTCATACAATGGGATATCACAGATTAGATATTACAATGTGTAAAAAAAAAAAAAATATGTCTGGAACATTCTTAAAATAATATCTGTAGTAATACTAAGGCAGTGGTGTTGATGTTTTTATTGATGTCCAACACTGGGATGGATGGACTGACACACACACACACACACACACACACACACACACACACACACACACACACACACACACACACACACACACACACTTAGTTGCAGTAGCTGTTCTTAAGGCTCATACTCTTAAGGAATTTGGTGCACACAGTTTCAGTTTAGCTATCTATCATTTAAACTAAAAGTACTAGTTAACGCAGTAACGTTAGATGAAAAGTATGATTGATTCCTGCATTTTGAAAAATATTGTACATATTTACATCTTCAGGTACACAGATATTTGTGGTTTACTGTCTATAGTAGAATTGTCTGTGTTAACTTAACCTACCATCAGTATGGGCAGGACACTGTGACAGTAATGTACTACAGTGTAATTAGCACTGTATTACACAGGATCACTGAAACCAGTGCCTATTTTCTACCTCATAAACGTTTGCACAGGCTTGTTTTTAATGTACTTAAACCTGCATTTACGTCTGCTTCCGGTCTTCTGTCTCCTCCTGTAGTGTACACATACACAGGCACAATTTGCTGACAATGCAGGGAACGCTCGAACAAATTGATCATTGGCTGCATGATGCTACAGTGTCCACTGTCGCAACGCAGACACCCTTGTATTTGCGGAGCGTAGACGACCATACCTTTTGCAGCAGACTCTGTACTTTTCTGTGCAAACAGCAGCCGCTTCAGGCCCTCGTTTTCAGACTCGATCCTGTGTATTGTGCCCTGGTACTCAGACAGGGTCCGGTCCACTGAGTCCAGGATGTCGCTTACTGTGGCTTTAAATATCTCATTCAGAGAAGACTCCAGGAAGAGTTTGAGATCACTCGACTTGGCCATGTTAGACCGAGCGGTTGCAACTGTGGACAACTCGCCAGATGGTTTGTACACGGTTGAAAGTATCTGGAAAAAAGTGGGTGTGTGGCTGTGCGACTCTGTGCTGCCGTGTGCGGAAGAAACAAAAGCAGGAGACAGTCGCACGAAAGTGACGGCGAGGAGAAGGTGGTTTTGTTTTGCTTACAAATCTGCAGCGCCCCTGTTGGTGTGGAGTTGTTGCTGTGGTGTGGTTAGATTAGCCGGGGCCCAAGCTAACGTTACTGTGATACTGTTTACACAAATAACAACGGTGAAAATGGTGTTTAAATAACAAGAAGAACTGCAAAACCATAGCAGCACTACTAGGACACTAACGTTACTACTTAGCTATACTACTAGTACCACCACCTCTACTAAATCAGCTACTACAGCCACTAGATAGCAACTAACTCACTACAGCTGCAAGGATGCGCACATAAATGCTAGGTAATGCTAATATTTTATCAACGGTAATCTGAATGCTTATCATGCTAATGGCACTTATTACATTGTTTACTTAGGTTAGTATGCTTTAACTTTAACGTAACGCTAGCTAACTGCAACAAAGTTAGTAACAGGAGTGATAACCATTTTAATGAAAATACTAATTAGTTTGCTAAAAATACTGATACCCGTGATGAATGTAAAGCTAATAATGATTTTGCATCTGCTAGCTAGTTAATCATGTGAGTAATGATAGCTAATTATGAAAAAGCAGCCAGTAACGCTGCAAACAGTAAGTTAATGCTAAAACTAAGAAATAAAGTAATTCAGCGCTAAAAGAAAAAGTCTAATAAAATGAAACATGCAGTCTAAGTCTTGTAAAGGTAAGCCTTTTAACACACGTCTGTGTTAAACAGGGGGTTCTGCCCATAGCCAGACACCAAGCCAGTAAACCAATAGTAAGAGGCCCAGCTAATTCAAGTGCAGCTAATGACTTGTGTACATTGAATCTAGATAGTTCTGCCACATGATTCCTCCTGTCATTTGCAGGAATGAAGCTGAGCCGCTCCCCTCACCTGACCTGTATGTGTGTGCTTGCATGCCTTCAGGGTAGTGGGCGTGGACAGAGGCCTCTAAGGTGTCTGAGCGATTAGGTCATCTGCCAATCACAATGTCCCCTTTATTTCTTCCTCTTTGAATACATTTATCCCATTTTTTCCACAGCCATACCTGCTGGGAGAGGAACAGGACAGAGAGAGACTGAAGTCAGTTCTTGATCTATCCCAAATGGACAGGCAGCATGAAGAAGAAGAAGGAGGAGGAGGAGGACCTGGTCCAGACTAGGACTTGCATGCATCGTTATGCGACACCACAGACTATAAGGCTGCTCGGCTTAAAGAGAGCGGATGTGAGGCTCTTTTGTTGTGCGCAGCAGGTTCAGATGTAATCAACTGAGGGTTATTTGTATTCTTGTGTGCATGTGTGTGTGGGTGAATGTGTCTGTGAAGGTGCAGCACTTTGACAGTAGTATAAACCCGGTATAACACAGCGGCGTGTCATTCCCTCTCACAAGACTTTAAAACCTCACAAGCCTGTTGATCATATGATGTTGCTTTAAAGAGCCTGAAGGGGGTAAGTCATGCTTCACAGTTGAAAAGATTTCTACTAATAGGATTCTTTTTCATTTTTTTTAAGCTCTTTGAGGTTTGGATAGTGTTCAAATTCAGGTCTGTACCATGTTCACTTGTGGTAATGAGTGACACAGGGAGTGTTTGTGTTTATCCTCTTTAGACAAATTCTATTATTATACACATTTATAAGTCATTTCACAACTTTCACTTTACCCAGTGTGACTGTGTTCCTCTTTTTTTATTTGATCCTCTCTGGTATGTTTTTTATATTTTAACTTCCTCTTTAATATTTTGTTCATCATCCTCTTAAGCATGTGGTGTGGCGTATAAACCTCCCATGCATTGTAAGCAACTTCTCCTGGTATTCTCCACTTACTGTGGGTTGTTTCAGTAATGTTTGGCTGAAGGTATCCTTTATTTTTGTTTTTGATTTGATGGAGGTGAAAAAGAGTTTCTATCGCCGCAGTTGTCTGAGTGTTTCATCATCAACAGTGCTGCCAAAGATAACATCACACACAGAGGATAAACTGTGTTATCATTTGAAACACAATATTTTCTCAAAGAGCAGCAAGAGGTTGTAATCATTACTGTATCACATCAGAATGGTCCAAACTATTTCTAATTTTAGTTTATTAAACTTTCAGATTCTCACTTATAAACCGTAAGGGAGACAATACAGCTGCTTTAACATTTTAAATGTACGTTTTAGTACCTCCACATTTTAGTTTCAAACTGTTTTTGTTTAACATGAGGCGGATCCTCTTTGTTAATCTTTGTTAACTCTTGTACATGTTATGTACTGTAGCACTTGTCGCACCCTGACAGGAACTGAGAAGTGAGCACCCACACAGGAAATGTGGTCAAGGTCTGTCCCGGATGTTGGTTGCATGACGTGAATAGAATGATTAAGATAGAGAAGTATAGAAATAAAAAGCATGACAGAGAGGGAAAGATAGACAAAGGTGATATCAAAGATTAAAGTAGGAAGAAGAGAACAAGATATGAGGTTTGACATTTTAACTGTTATCAACTGTACAAACACAGATGATAATTTGTTGTTAAAGTTCTCTCGCTGTTGCATGCAGTTCAAATTTGGACCCTTTCACGGTTTTATCCTTTGCCCAGAGTCACTGTGCAGTGTGGTGATAAAATGATAAACACAGGACGCAGGCAGTTAAACTGCTCACCAGAAACAGCCCCTCAACCCCACCCTCTGCCTCTTTCTTAATCCACACCATACACCTCTGTCTCTTTTTCTCTCTATCTCTCTTGCTCTGCAGATTTTCTGTGTCTGTGGTCAGGAAGTATAAGTGTGACATTTCACTAAAGGTCTATTGCCCTACACTCCTGCAGTGCCGCACCAAGAAGTTAAAAACAATTGATAAATGAGCATTGCATGCTAAAAAAAACCTTCTCCAGATTGGATTTGACATACAAGTGGTGAGTGTGTGGAGTATTTTTGTGCTATCAGGACCAGACATTATTTTACTGAAGTTTTGTTTTTGCTCGGAGCGTTGTGTGTAATTTGAAAGGCTGTTGTCAGTAGTTTTAAATGTACTCTTTCTCACAGATGAATAGAAAGAAATAAAGAGCCATAAAACCCACTAACTCTACAACCAAATATAGTAGAGTCTTATGAATGGCTTTTTTGTCTCTCAGCAAATCAGATGTTTCTCCTGTAGGCTACCCAGCAAGTTTTTATTTATTTAATGAAGAATCCATTTAGCAGAACAATTTTGTTGTTACACGATGTTACGGCTCCCAAAATTCAAGGAAAGAATTGTTCATGCTGCTTCAGATAGGGTTGTGGTAAAATACCTTTGAAATGTTAATGTCATGTTAATGTTTTTTTTCCTCTTGTCTCAGATCTGTGAATGGCTCCAGTGGAGGTTGTAACATGCTGCAGGATTTCACATTCATGGGATCTTACAAAATGATCATCATTCATACGGCAGAGGAGGACATTTTGTAGCGAGACATTTACCGCTACAGCATCTTTTACCAAAACCCACAAACGCCCCAACAACGGAACTGACAGAGATTCATGCTGCTAATGGAGGAGCAAAACTTGTGCACCTCTTTGCCAGATGTTATAGATTCAGTCCTTCAGCCGCCTCAACAAGACTCATGGACCTCTATCGACCACCAGTACATCAATGGAGAGCAGGAGAGCATTGAACTGGGCGACACAGAGCTACAGATAAACCAGGAACACGGGACAGATCAACTCAATCCCTCCCCAAAGGCAGGACGAGAGACTCCTGAGGAGGCAGAACGATGGGAGCAGGTAATATGGCCGGTGTGCCCCATGACCTGCACAAGTCCTCAGCTTTCCTTTGCCACAGTGCAGTGGGACATGCCCGATCCCTCTGCAGAGACGCTTTCATTCATGACTGACAGCAGCTCGGCCAGTGAGGCGGACTCTGGCGCTGTGACGAGTCTAGACACCACTTCCCCGTCACTTCACCAATCTCGAGACATTAATGCTGAGCTTTACATGAGGGAGGGCAAAGGGGAAGAAGATGGGTTTGATTCATGGCTTCAGAACTCCAATTTAGAGTGGACAGGAACCAGCTCAGAGGTACGTACTGTGTGTGTGGAGATACAAGACGACGTGTGATGTTGTCAAGCTGCCATTATTTAGAATTTTGTCCGTATTTGTGCATTTTCTGTGTGTGTATATACGCCTCTAGATAGTTTCCTGTGTCAGTAACCGTTCCTTCTCTAGGCGCTGACTTGACTCTGGCCTCACCACCTCAGTCTCTATCTCTGTTGAGACGAGTGTTTGGGTCACTGTAGTAGCTTGAGCAGTGGTGGGAGTAATAGAGTGGATGTAATGTTGGCCGGATGAGGCTCAGAGTGCAGCTTCTTACTATGAAACAGCTGGCAATTGCAAGCTCTTGCACAAATCATTTTCATGATCATTGGCCTGTGTTGCAATTTCCAGCCATGTGATGCTGCAGATCTGCAAGAGCCGCCGACACAGGAAAGGGAAGATCCAACACATGAGCTGTTAGACTGTAATAACGGTACGTATTTCTCGGAGAGACACTTTCTGGTCTTTTTCTATCTTCTAGTTTTTAAACGGGAATGTTTTTTTTTTTTCATTTGTGGTTCAGTTAAATAATTCATGATTCTTTGTTTCTGGAGTTTGTGTTATGCTTGTGGCCTGCTCATTTTTACTAGAAATATATTCTGGTTTAGCTGCAAAACTGTGATGTTCACCATCTTCTTCTTACAGAAATCGCACAGAGGACGGACTCAGAAGAAGAGGAGGGACTCTTAGGAACCTCAGATCCAGAAACTGCAGACTTAATTGATATTCTTGAAGAGAATGAAGTCTCAGAAGATGAAGCGGACAGTTTTTTAGATCTAAAACTAGAAGAGGAACAGGAGGAGCCCAGCATTCTGCTGACTGGACAGGGAGAATCAGAGGAAGAGCAAACTTCTGCAAATGGTGTTGAGAAAGAGGAGGAAAGCGAGGGAGAAGAGGAGCAGATAAAAGTGTCCTGTGCTGAAGAGAGTGATGAGGCAAAAACTGTCAGTCGTCTGAGTGATGTGTGAGTATCATGGGCTTAATTTAAGAAAGGGAACAGGAAGTGTGTGTGAACAGTAAATGCTTTCATTATGTTAAGTACAGTATTATGTGCTATTATAACTACAATGCGTATTTCATCCACACTTTGTAGGGAGCTTCCTGCAGAGCCAGTACAAGCTGACGATGCTGGACCAACCATAAACCCAGATAAGCTAATTCATCTGCAGCAGTCAGAGCTTTTGGAGGAAAGGCGGCACTCAGGGACTGGAGAGGACGTAGAGATAGTAGAACGGTTACATGAAGATCCCACATTTCAGGCTGAAGAGCCAGAAATGTGTCAAGATGTAGATCAGAACGTGGACCCTGAACAGTCAGAGGCTGCGGACGACAGTGAAGAACCATCGATACAGGCGGCAGATAATGCAGAGAGAATAGAAAACTTACCAGAGATAGTAGAGCTGACTGAAAAAAACTGTCGTTTTGAGCGACGAGATAGTGACCAAACAACTTCACAGGACGTAGACGTACAGCCTGAACACACCGAGTCCGAGCAGCTTGTGACAGCCGAAGAGCCAGAGCAGATCCAAGCAGAGGTGACACAAGACTCGGAGCAGTCAGGACTGTCGCAACATCTGGAACAGTCACCAGAGATGGAACTGACAGAAGAGTCAACCCATCCTGAAAATGCAGACCTGCCAGAGGACTCCACTCAGTCGGAGCAGACAGTTTGTGTCGAAGCTGAAGACCCCGGAGAGGCAGAGCAGCAAGAACAGACGGAGTCATCCGAGCAAAATGAGCAGACGCCGCAAACAACCGACTTGTCTCAGCCAACGCTCTCTGAGCAGCTTGTGCAGCCAGAGACAGACGAGGCAGAAATAACAGAGCATCTGTCTCCCGAGACCGAGGTCACACAGCAGACAGCAGAGGCCGAGTTCAATCAGGTGGACAAACAAGCTGAGACGTCACATCAGGGTGAAGAAGTAAGAGGTGCTGAGGAGAGATCCGGGCAAACAGTTGTTGCAAATGGAGAGCAAACCAAACCCTCTGAGACTGCAGTGCCTCCTATTAATGGAGAAGACGTGAACAGAGAGATGGCCTGCCGCCTCGCTGAACGGCTGTTTAAGTTGGATGGGATCCAACGTGTGGACGTGGTGAAGCACTTAGACAAAGAGTAAGCCCATTTCTCATACTCATATTTTATCTTCCTTTCTTTTGAACTCTAAACCCAAAACTTGACTGTGGAGCTGCAGCTGCAGAAGTGTTTCTGCTGCTGTCGGGGCTGCTCAGCCTGTTAAAACAGTTGTATTATGTCTTCTGTGGCTTTGGAGGAGCTTTTAAAAGTCAGAGAAAATAACCCTGGTGATGTCATCAGGGGGCATCTCGGCTACCAATTAATAACAGAAAGTATGTGTTACAAACTGGTAACGGATAATAGACTTTGGTATTAACCAGATCCGGATAGTCTAATGAAAGATGCTATTGAGTTGCATTATGGGAAGTGTAGCATGGAACAAAAAATCAGGGTATCTTAACCTCTGCTGCCTGACTAAAAATTGCTGGAATACCCCTTTAAAGAGAAACCTAACACCAGGTAGAAAAGCAGTGTTTCACTGCGTCTCTGGTTGCACATGTCATTGGCTTATGGTTATTATAACATTGAGATTTAGCTAAAAAATCACCCTGTCCTGGTGACAGGTCACATTACAGTAAATTCTGAATGTCTTCTGGACCTTTTTGACAGTTTGAGTTGAGTGAAATGACCACTAAGTTCCTCTGTATGCTCGGCCATCATATTCAAAAAGACATCTTTTCTTTTTTATTGTTTTATCCAGACCACATCATTTTCCTTTGCCTCCCTTTTTTTAATATTACGTGCCACACATAATCATCGCTGAAATATTGTCAAGATATTGAGTTAAAGAGACTTTATTTGTTTTCTATTCTGTCCCAGTAAAAAAAGTTTTTAGATTAATATAAACCGTATTATATCATTTCTAAGAAATATAGTGGTCATAACACTGATACAGAATGTGTTGTGTGTCTGTTTAGTAATGACTTCAGTCGTGCTGTCGGGGAGGAATACCTCAAACTCTTTGACTTCACCGGGGAAAGTCTCGATCATGCCCTGAGGTGAGAATTACAAAGGCGGAGCTTGGATTTTTTTTTATGCAGTAACTTCTCTCACAAAACACACTCATAAAATGTTACGAGACAATCTCCTCTTTTTTCCCTTGGGGTTTCTCTCTCTCTCTTTCACAGATCTTTTTTGAAGGTGGTGGTACTGATAGGAGAGACTCAGGAGAGAGAGCGAGTGCTGCAGCATTTCGCCTGCCGCTTCCATCAGTGCAACCCTGACTGCTTTACATCTTCAGGTGAGCTTCAGTCATGGTTTACTCTTCGTTCTCTGCTCAAAGATACAGCAGCGAGCGCTCACATATGACAGATGAATGTGTAATTTTTCCTCTTTTTTTTTTTTTTTTTTACATCCTCAGAGCCTGTGTTGGCTCTCACATGTGCTTTGATGCTTCTCAACACTGACTTGCATGGACAGGTAGGAAACATTTATGACTATTTACGTCTTAAGTTTTGTTCTGAAATGGCACTGTGTTACCAGATGATCTCTGTGAGGCATTTAGTCAGTCACACGTTTTGTGTGTTTTAACAGAATGTAGGAAAATCCATGTCCTCGTCTAAATTCGTGTCCAACCTCAATGGGATGAATGAAGAAGAAAACTTCAGCAAGGATCTCTTAAAGGTAATTACTGTCACTGATTTTTTTTTCTTTCAGAAACCAAAGTCAAATCCTTGTTGGTGAAAGTAATTGAACTTTTTCCTCTCCATCTACATTGCAGAGTCTTTACAATTCCATAAAGAGTGAGCCGCTGGAGTGGGCTGTGTAAGTGCACTGATAGAAATACTGTCATAAAACATCATCTGTTCTTCATTCTTCACATATATAATCTCACACATACAGTAAGAATCTGTCCTTGCATGTTAAAGTGACGAGGAGGAGTTGAAGAACTCTGTGTTGGTGGACGAAGACGCAGGAGAAGATGCTCCGCTGCGTTCAAGAGCCAACCCCTTCCAGGACGTTCCTCATGACAAAACGGCCCCTGTGGTCAAACAGGGATTCCTCCAGAGGAAGCTGCATGCTGACATTGACGGCAAACGCAGTGAGTGAGACACAAACATCTGTCTAGATTACTTAGCCTTTGAGGATAGTCAGGATTTAAAGGCACAGTCCGTAATTCAGTTAATTTGACATCAAAACATGACATGTTGTCAACAACAACATGAGATCCTCTGTCAGATGGGAATTGGTGTGAACTGAGGATTTCTGATGTTTGGCTTTGCTACTGTGTCTGAAATGAAAGATATGTAATCAATCATGATTTTAACCACATTTTCATTTTAAAGGCAAACATTTAGTTTGACTATGTTAAATGTATTAATTATTAAGATATTTCATAGTCATTTGGCCTTTTTCAGTAAACCTATAAGAGGCAAAACTCTAACCTTTCACATGGTGTAATGAAATTTAATGTGTAATTTAAATGTTTAAAATTTATATTTTATTTAGCTTTTTGCTGGATTTTATGTTATATTTAAATTAAATATTTTTGTTAATAATCACTATTTAATGTTTTAAATAGATTACATTTTTTTAAATGCATGCACTGAATCTGAGCACACCACATCCTGTAAAATGTTTTTGGGTCAACAGCACTCACTATTATAAGAACTACGCAATGGGTCAGTGCTCTTGTCAGTTAAAGAAATAAAGAGATTGTATACAATTTCAGCTAATAATTTATAGTTGAGATACTTCTCGGACATGTTGATAATGCAGTAGGCCGCTTCAGCTCTTTATTTGTTGGTGAACCCTGCATTTTTGATAATTTCTTGGCGTTCTGATGATGTTAAGTTCTCATTTGTAACAAGTGGCCTTCATCATGAAGGGCTTTAATATCAATGCTGTCTAATGAATGTTTCTGTGTGGCAGCTCCGTGGGGGAAGAGAGGCTGGAAGACTTTCTACGGAGTGCTGAGGGGAATGGTCCTTTACTTACAGAAGGTCAGTAACTCAACTCTTGGTTTTTCAGCATTATCCAATAGCATTCAATATTTATTTTCCTATTGTGGCCTAGAGCCGGGTCATTTTATTAAATCAAACCAAAGTAGACCACATAAAAGGATTATTAAGGTGTGGAGTGTGGTATTCAGTATTTTCAGTGGTGTAAGTGTGCATGAGTGATGATGTGTGTGCGTAAGTGAAAAGTGCAACCAAAGAAAACAAACGTAAACAAACCAAAAGGGAAACCAACGAAAGAGAGACCAGAGCTACACTGCAGCCAGGCTAAAATAGCCTGGGCACACGCAGGGGTCGTCACACTACAGTATAGATAATGTTGTGTGTGTGTGTGTGTGTGTGTGTGTGTGTGTGTGTGTGTCAGGATGATTACAGGAGGGATCAGCCGACTAACGAGGAGGTGGTGAGTGTGCACCACTCTCTGGCCGAGCAGGCGGCCGACTACACCAAGAAGCCACACGTCTTCCGTTTGCAGACGGCTGACTGGAGGGTTTTCCTCTTTCAGGCCTCGTAAGTCACAGAAGTGTGCTTATGTGTGTGTGTGTGTGTGTGTGTGTGTGTGTGTGTGTGTGCTTATGCTTATGTGTGTGTGTTCGTTTGTGTCAAAGAGTCAAGCAGTCATTGTCACTGTTTGTTTTCCTCTCAGATCCAAAGTGGAGATGTATTCATGGATCAGCCGCATCAACCTGGTTTCGGCTCTTCACTCCTCGCCTCCGTTCCCCGCCGCCGTCGGCTCTCAGAGGAGGTTCTTCAGACCGATCCTCCCCTGCTCACAGTCTGCTCAAACTCTGGTACACACTCATACTGTACTTCCCCTATTCATGATTGCAAGTCATTTTGTGTATGAATGTGTTTTTCAGTATTTTAAAATGTTTTGGCTTAGTGTTACATATGATAATGTCACAGGTTTAATTCCTGGTATATTCTACAAATCCCAACTCTACTGTGACTTTCATTTATATATACTGTGTGTTTAGACACCACTTATATGAACTGTCAGGTTTGCTGTAGTAAAACCCATAAGCCGATCGAACCAGAAGAGTGAGTCAAGCAGTAAAGACTAGAAATGTGCAAACAGACTGAGTAGGTGAGGGAGGGGTACGGAGAGCAGCTGGCTGGCAGACTTGAGTGTGGGTCTTGATCCGAACAACAGCGATCCAGAGGATGTGGGTAGGTGACGGGGTCTCCAGGACCGAGATCGGAGAATCCTTTACTTTGACAGAGCGATCAAAAGTCAGTTGCAGGCAAAAAACACTGGCAAGAAATTGAGATAGAAGCTGGCAGAAACAGGCTGGCATCTAACGCTATACTGGTAGCGGTTTAAACGTACTCAGTACTTCATAACGATCCGGCGGGGACTGGACGTCTGGCTGTCCTTTTAAGTCTGCTTTCGACGAGCAGGTGAGGTTCAGTTGTGGTGACTGGATCAGCGCCGGGTGTGTGGAAAACCCAGGCCAGGCACGACCCCAAACCGACTGCCAGGGGAGAGATAGAGGGAGACACACACCAACACACAGACAGAACACACCAAGCATACTACAGACAGATAAAGACAAACCAAACAAACACAATCACTCACATTCAAGTGTCACGGCCGGGGATTTGTGACATGAACTTTTTCAAAATGCTTGCCCTTCATGGTACAAAACTCTTACTGAACCTGTCTTAGGAATGTACCTAATTCATTGTCTCAAAATACCTGTTGCATGATCCAACTTCAACTTGCCGTTGTTTACATTTTTTCGAATTGTTGTTTCTTTTTCTCTCTCGTAACAGGAACAACCAATTAAACGTCACATATCTATTTTTTAACAATGTCTCTTGTTCTATTAAACCACATCTATGTCAATTTTAGCCCAACAGTGGCCTCTGTGGCTACATTTAACAATTACTTGATAATCATAAATGCTAAAACTATTGTCTGTTATAGCACCTTAAGCTATAACCTCCGTAAGATACTGGTCATACCAGACCAAATGAGGCTGTAGCAGCAATTGTAATTGCTCATGAATTAGGTTAGACAGTCTCACTTGACATGTTTGGATGATTCCTTCCCACATAATCTATGAAATTGAAAGAAGAAAAATTCTCTCAAAATGCAGTTTTATTGCAACTTAGATAAAAGTTAATACATTACTGAAATGGAACCCTTGTGCACCTCTGCAGCTGGAGTACGACGGGGATAATTCTTTCTATTTGTTCCTCAGCAGGATTTGCATAAAACGGATTTGCATGATTTTTGCTGTTCTTCTCGTCTTGCAGGAACGCCAGCTGCAGTCTCATGCAGGAATGCTGGAGTCCTTCGAGGCAGACTTGTCTTACCTGCAACAAAACCTGCCAGAGGGCAAAAAAGCCAAGGCCAAGGAGCTGGAGGAGCATCGCGTCAAAGCGGAGTACCTGCACCACGAGGTAATGAAAGCACTGTGAGTGAAACTGTGTATTCTGAGTATTAAAGGACCCATTAGTGATCCTGTGTCTCTTCAAACCCTGCAGATGTGTCGCTATAAGATCTACATCCAGGGGCTGGAGGCCTGGAAGAGTGTGCGGAAGACAGGTAGGTTGAGCATCGCAGACCTGAACCTGTTTGATAAAGCAGTGTGTGCAGAATCTGTGGGGAACGAAGAGGAGGATGAAGGCGGGCTGAAAAAGTCCCACTCCAGCCCTTCTTTGGACCTGGAGATGGCTCCTTCGGCGGTGATCAAAGTCAGACGCAACATTTCAGAAAGACGGACTTATCGCAGGACCATCATTCCTCGGTGGGTCAAAGAGGCCTGAAAGGTGTTTTGTGACCAGTTAAAAATGCGGATTTATACATTTCTGCTGCAAGCTGACAGGACTTCAGTCTTTTAGTTTATGGGAGCACGGAGCAGTGGAGCAGAGAAACAGCAGAGCCATATCTGAGGCGGTCTTTCTGCATTTTTATCTTGCAGCACTATATAAACCTCAGGGAATCCCAAACCCTCTCTCAGGATAGAACGCGGGAACCTGATTTGTTGAGTGACTCAAAATGTCTGGACCTAATTTATTTCGTTTTGTTGTGTTAACTTTTGTCTGTAGTGGTACTCCAAATGGTACAAATGTGCTTTCATGTGTTAGTTTTACTTACAAAAATGTAAACCACTAGAGGGTGCTGTAGTACAACACAACCCTGAGTGAAAAGAGGGGGACAGAATGTGCCATTTTTTTAAGAATCCTAATTGCACATTTATTTGTTTTTAATATTGTGTATAATATGTTGATGCCATTGTTGCATATTGTTTTCAAATGAAGGGGTTATTTCTGAAATGTTAGGGTTTTTTTCTCTTTGGGGAAAAATAAAATGTTACTTTTATTCATCATTCGGTATCGGTGACTATTTATGAATGTCAACACTTTTGGTTTGAGGGCCTGTAATTAAGTTTAAATGTATTTACTTTATTACTAATTCAGACATTTGCTACACATACAGGTACTAACATTGTTTCATTTTACAAGAAGGTGATATGTAAGACTAAAAGATGCAGCAATAATTTTCAACAAAGTGTGTTCAGTGGGTAGAACAGGCGCACATATATTTAGAGGTTTATGCCTCGACGCAGAGGTCCAGCGTTTGACTCCGACCTGTGACGATTTCCTGCATGTCTTCCCCCTCTCTCTCCCCTTTCTCACCTAGCTGTCCTGTCCATTAAAGGCGGAAAAGCCCCAAAAAATTATCTTTAATTTTCAACAAAGTAAAACAAAGAACATTAGATTTTTAGTAGCATCTATAACCTTTCAGGTGTGTGTGCGTGTGTGTTCTGGTTGCAGTTACATAACAAAACCTTATATTGTTTAACATTTTGAGAAAAATGTTCTTTCTAATCTTTCACTTTTTTTCAAATACCGCATGTCTAAATTTGAATTATTCTCATTTGTCACTTCAACTACAGAAAAGTCAAAAGATGGAGCAGACCTGGGAGTGTGTTCATGCGTTCTAGTTGTGTGTCTGTGTGATCGCTCTCCGCGGCACGGGCCCCATTTTGTTCTCTTAGAGCCTGACATGTTGAGCAGCGGTCAACCTGGGGCGGCCAACAATAAGAGCAGGATGTCTGGAATTAAGACCCCCCCCCCCCCCACCTCCACACACACACACAGGAATGTGATGTGACAATAGGAAACGCAATGAAGAACACAGACAATACAGACAGGGACTGTTTGGGTGTCCGAATTGGATCAAGGCGCTGGACAAGCAGACGTTGCATTGAAGCCAAAGCTCCCTGTTCAGATTTATTTAAGACTTTTCCCTCCTGGACAGACATCAGGTGAACAGATAATCTGTGGTGCTTAGTTAACGTGATAATGCTCAACTTCTTGTACTATGAATGGAAGTAGTCTCCATTAATTCTCAGGAATAACAACAGCTCATTAAGATAAAGTCAGATTCTGCAGATGAAGGTGACTGATGGGCCACATGAGTGACAGGGGCCCGGGGGCCATCATAGCACCTTGAGAGAGGGGGGGAGGCGACGCTAAAAGGCGACGCCACTCGGCTAACCTACATGCTCTCGGGCCTGTGACGAAATGCTACAGCGAGAGGCAGCTATTAGTGCCTCTTGTTGTTCAGATCAAATTGAAATGTTTAATAATGTTCGGGGGGAGACAATCTGTGCTGGAGGTGCTGGTTGTGTGCTGGCGTCGCACAGGAGCTCTCGACCAAAAGCCTCTTCTCACATGGCTTGTGGACCATGACTTCAGCGGTGGTGGTGGCCTTGTTTTGGAGTGCCATCTCTCTCCTCCTCTCCAACAACAATAATGACCGGCTGGAGCGGCAGGGGCTGCATTAGCCGCTGGGTTCAGAGGGCATCCTTCCCAAGGAATTGGCCTGTTTTTGTTCCATCTGCGCCACTCCATTCTCGAGCTTTGTGCGACTCAGTCAGGCCTGGGTGGGTTATTAAAAAGGCAAGAGCTCAAGTTGTGATCATTAGGGGCTTGTCCAGCATGGGCTCCAAAGAAAGACCCCGACATGTAAGGTCACCCTTTTTTCTACTTTCCTCCCCCACACACAACATTGCTTTGAACATTGCTCAACATCCAATGGCTCTGAAATGCTATGCAAATATAAACACCTGCAAACACTGCCAACAAACATAAACTGTACTGTAAACACTCACATTCATCCCTGGTATTCTTTTTCTGTCCCCAATCCTCCTCCTGACGCACATTCTCCATCTGCTGCTGACGCCTCGCACGCTCTACTTGTTACTTTTTATCTTTTATCAACACTCGATTTCTCCCACTCCGCCTATTGAATTTTTTTTGGTCTCCCTCTTGGTGTCCTCTCCCCTCCATCCTTCGCTCTTGACTGCTGCTGTTGTGATTTCTCCATCCAGGGCCCTCGAAGCCTCTCTGTGGTTCTCTCAGGGGTTTTGTTTTTCCACTTAGACTCCATTCACCTCTTTCACTGAGACATTAACTAATAACTCGCTTCTTATTCTCTCCAAGCGTCCACTTGCACCAGACATCTCCTGTACCTTTGTACAAAGGCATTCAATATATTTTAGTTTCCATACAATTTTTAGTAGGAAGTGATATTCTTTTATTGCTCTAACTTGCTTTAAAGGAAATGGAAGGCACTGAAGAAAAACATCTTTTTTTTTTCCCCTGCAGACTGCACTCATTAGTATTGCTTCTCTCATGGCCAGACATTTTTATTTTATTTGCCTATCAGACCCAAACATGAATCACTCTTTAGATTTCATCAGAGGCGACCCTTCATGCTCCTTACACAAATGCTGGCTTTTTGTAGCAAAGGAGCCTCTCATTGAGAGAGTTAAGGCAAGTGCCTTGCTTAAGGGCATTTAAACGCATGACCTCTTTTTGCCCTCTCCTCTTCCACGCACACACTCCTGCCTCTGACAACACTCCTCGGGCACAGACTCAGTGGCTTTTAACATGCAGGACAAACATACCGGTCGGCGCTCCATAGGTTAATGCAATGTATAGAGCAGAGCAGGAATGTTTGTGAACTAATCTCCTACATCTTATCTCATTTCATCTGTCAACTCGAACAGGAATCAGTTTTAACTATACTCAGATATATGAATATTTAAATGTATTCTTTCTCTAATTAATGATCTTTACCTACGGTGCGTTTCTAGGATAAAACAGCATTATGGAGATGTGTATGTGACGTTGAATGAGCTGTGTGTTCGTCTCCCCCGGCTTCCACAGGTCAACCCTCTCCCTCGGGGCAGTACCTGATACCTGGCTGATTTTATCCACCTCCGTGTGTGTGTATAGTGTTGAATGTGTGTGTGTGCTTTGAAAGGTGCGTTTTTCTTGATGTCTTCCAGTCAATAGCAGCTTCCTGCCTTCAGGGCCTGTGTGTTGTTTAATAGGCTGGTCGGACACAGGGCACCTGTGTTTCCTCCCTCCGCCTGCTGCTACACAGAAACATCCTCTGTTGGGCCACTTTGCTCTGTTAGACTGGCACATTTGTTCCAGGTGCATTATGGTTAAAGGTGGAGGAGATTAGATAGCTTCTTGAAATTTGAGGAAGGTGTTGTCTTTTGAAGTCCGCTCAGGTGTTCGGAGGCCTTTCTTCTGGCCAAAATGTCTCTTATACCAACATTCGGTCGGTCGGTCGGTCGGTCCACCACTTTGGTCCAGACTGAAATATCTCAGCAACTGTCTGATGGATTGCAATGAAGTCAATAATTTGCCATCCTCTTCTGAGGATGATTCTTTATCATATGACTTTTCATTTAGCACCACCAACAGGTCAGAGGTTTTAGTTACCCAGTAAAATAGCTCAACATTTACTGAATGGATTGGAACAAAATGTTCTTAAGTGATTCATGGTTCCCAGAGGATGAATCCCTCAGACTTTGGTGTTCTCACTTGTTCTCTTCTGCCTCCATGAGATCGACACTTTATAGTGAAATGTCTTGACAGCTATTGATTGTTTAGCTTGGAAACAGAAAAAAGGTTAAGTCACGAACTAATTTGTTGCCCTGAAGCTTTCGACCACATGTAGAAGATTTTCCGCTGATGAAGGTCACATGTGGTTGAAAGCTGTAAAGTTGGATCATGTTTAGTTAGATTATTTTGGATTGCCATGAAACTTGGTACAGCTATTCATGTCCACCTGAGGATGTATTGTAACAACGTTCAACTGATCCCTTAAAGGTCCCATGACATGGTGCTCTTTGGATGCTTTTATATAGGCCTTAGTGGTCCGCTAATACTGTATCTGAAGTCTCTTTCCCGAAATTCAGCCTTGGTGCAGAATTACAGCCACTAGAGCCAGTCCCACAATGAGCTTTCCTTAGTATGTGCCATTTCTGTGTCTGTAGCTATTGAGGAGGAGAGAGGGGGGGGCAAGGTGGAGGCTGGGGTTGTGGCCTTGACCAACTGCCACTTTGCTCGTTTGAAAGTCATGATGTCTCTCTCTCTCATGGGTGGGCCAAATTCTCTGGGCGGGCAAAGCAGAGAAAGGGGAGGTAACCTTGCTCCTTATGACCTCATAAGGAGCAAGATCCAGATCGGCCCATCTGAGCTTTCATTTTCTCAAAGGCAGAGCAGGATACCCAGGGCTCGGTTTACACCTATCACCATTTCTAGCCACTGGGGGACCATAGGCAGGCTGGGGGAACTCATATTAATGTTAAAAAAACCTCATAAAGTGAAATTTTCATGCCATGGGACCTTTAACTTTTCATCTACAGTAGTGCCATCATCAGGTCAAACGTGTCCATTGCTTTGTTTTATGACCGAATGCCTGCAAAACTAACGTCATTCCCTTCAGCCCCAACTCTATTCATGGCTTTTTGTACGTGCTTGGTTGTACATAAGAAAAGTGGCAGAAGTAGTTTGAAGTGTAAAGAATGAACAAAGAAAACCTAAATTCTCATGTATGCACACCCGGCTAATCACTGCGTAAAGTGGGCGAGATTGTTGGTTTCGGAAAGTTGCAAAAAGTGTCAGACGCATGTCCCACAATTCCAACAGTCATAAAGGTGTGGTGGGAGGGGGGTTAAAGCAGACGGACACCTTTAATCTTGTTATAAGTGTATGAAACTAAAGGAGAAAAAGAAGCTGGTATTAGCAAAGTCTTCACAACAGAATAAGAATCTCACACTAATAATAAATGCAAAAAGACAACAAAGGGTTAAGAATAATCAGCCAGCCTTCATGCAAAACAATTAACATACAAGGTGATGGGTTCACTTACACAATCTGGGTTTTCTGGAAGGCCACAAAGAAGCCTAAACCGGGCGGGCCCACACAGCAGTACAGTTTTAAAACAACAGCGTGTTCTGCAGCTCATTTGGACAACAAATTCTGTCAGTCTACATAATTTGCCGGGCTGAATTGGTTGGCCCAGGGTCTCGGGCCCAGAGATAAGTGGAGAACTTTCCAGATGACTGACGCAGGACAACCTCGACCCGTCATGCCACTGATTGCCACACACTCCACTGCTGCCTTTTTGGCAGCAATTTCTCCAGGGGGCCCTATTCTGTCTTTGAGTTTGTCCCCATAATGGTGATGGGACACATGCCTTCTCCTCCATCACACACACACACACACACACACACACACACACACACACACACACACACACACACACACACACACACACACACACACACACACACACACACACACACGCGGACACAGTGTTAGTATGGCTCTGTGTAAAATGTAGTAAGTCCCAGTCGCCCCGTCCTGCCAGCTTTGTCTGCCCTCAGCTGTTCCGGCCCGGTGCCTGTATTGTGCTGCCGGGCTCATTACCAGAAGCACTGTGGCCCGAAACCTCCTTGCTAATAGGCCCAGAGAGAGACAGAGAGGAGTTATTTCTGCTATTTCGGATTGTGTGTAGCAGTGTAATGTTTTGTTTTTTACTCTTTTGGTAGCGAGATTGTTAATGTTTAACGTTAACTGCTGTTATTTCTCTGGTCGGCCATTAGCTGGCTGAGGAATTTGAAAATAGGTTCTATGAAAAGGTTTTCGTCGTCCCTGTGAGGCGCATTGACTTGAAAGCTCCTCTATATGTATGAGTGTGTATGGATGTGTGTATTTCTGCATGCCTGAGCAAGGAACTGAAAAGAATGAGTGTCCAGTCAGTAGATGGGCTGTCTGGAGTGGGCCAGGCCACTTGGACGACAATGGGATGAAGTGCAGCTATTGTTTAAAGTTTACAGGGTGTGTACAGTAGTGTGGCTGCAGGAGAGGGATACAAAGAGAGAGGGGTGTAAAGAGGTGAGTCAGGAAAATGGTGAAATGTGAGGAGAGGGGAAGCTCGGAGAGGGAGACAGAAAGAGAAGTGCATACTGTAAACAGAAAGACGTCAGGGCTGATCTTCATCAGCAGACAGATACCGCTCTGACTGAACTGATATTGAGGACTTTAAGTGATTGCCTCAGAAGTCAGACAAAACCCTTCATACAGTCTCATTCAAAAGTTATGTAATTAGGTTTGAGGGTTTCTTTAATGATGAATTAGGCCATGAGCCACACAGAAGTTCGTGAACTGAGAATTACTGCAGAGGTTGCTGTGGTCTAATGAGACTAAACAGCATAAAACCCAGCACTGAAACTGGAGCAAGTTCAAGCGCACATTTATTTTCCCCACTGACGGAAATCAGTTTCTGGCTTTAATTTAAAAAGGTACAAAAACAAAACCCATAAAACAAAAAAATGGGATTTTTAGCAGGTCAAAAATAGTTACTCAAAAAGTAAATAGGCTAATTAAAATAAAAAGAAGAAAGAAAATATAACCAAAAACTATAAATAAATAAATACTTGACTTCAGATTGGTCATATATTGGTAAATAATATTTATAATAATATAATAATATTTAACATTTGTTATATTGGTAAATAGCCTATTTGGTCATAAAGAGAAATTGTAAAACATTGGTACATTTTTACCTAGGCTATATATGTAAACTTTGTTTACATTTATGATTACATAGCCTATATTACATTACATTTGTTATTATTACATCACATATCTGCAATGCCATTTAAACATAATCTTTTAAGATTGTGTGTTGTGATTGAAAGCTCCAAAGCAGCTATGGACGTTGTCCACTATTCATAAAACAATGTGCTTACTAATAAACTAATGTATAGTATAGGCCTAAAATAGCCTACATAGGAGTATGTTTTTGACAGTGTGAATACTGTTTTATATGATTTAGGTAGGCTAGGTAAGTATTATTCAGCAACAGACAGTTTTCTCTCCCTTCACATTCATTTTCATCATTATGTTCATGTAGACATAATTCATTTGATTTACATTTTAAAAATGAATAAAACTCTGAACTCATAGCTGATAATGCACTGCATTATTCACTGGTGCCACTACAATCGTTACAATATCTGCAATGTGTAAAGAGAACTGCCTGAGCGCGCGCCTAAACACCCAGTGTCACGTGCTGCAGGCCTCCCTCCATCATCCTCGCGCCGTCCCACGCGGCGGCACCAGGTGGGCCGCCGCACCGCCGAACCGTGGCGTCGTTAACGCGCCACAATTATGAGGCCGCAAAGAGGGACAAAATAATTGCAAATAAAACTACATGATGCAGAAAATAAAAAAAAGAAATTAAACAGATGCGCGTGTTTTCAGGATCGTTGCTTTCGTCCTTTTAAAATGCTGAGAGGTGCAAAAAAAATGCAACATTTCAGCTGACTTTTAACGTGTAAGAACGAGCTATTACTACAAATAATAATAATCATAATGATAATATAAGCAGATATTTAAAATCAAAGGCTCTTTAAAATAACTAAACGACCCCAGCTGCCTTGCTGTGAGTTAACTATGATTTAAACACTTATTAACATATAGGCTAAGTATTATTTATGCAACACACAAGACATGAGTAAAAACAGTAAATTTGTCATGCTTTAATTAAAATAATTCTTTAGAAATTCATTATTTACATCTGCAATAATATTAATAACAGTATAAGAAAAAATAGTCACAGTTCTTACCAAACATCAGAACATCAGCATGACAACAAACTAAATTTATTTGAAGCAAAACAAAAGTATTTCAAGCCTTGTTGGTTTTTGTAGCCGAATCACCATCATCCCCCTCCGTCATCAATCATTCTCTGAGTAAAATTGCATCACTTCCCCATAAGTAATTCATCATTTACAACATATACATATTGCTAGACAAATACATTAATTGTCTCTGAGGGGCATATGTGGGCATTTTGTTGTAATTGTGATTTAATGTGTCACCCTTTAGTCTATGTTCACTACAGGAAAAGATCTGCATTTACAGTGAAAACAAGTCATACAAATGAATTTGCAAGCAGACACAGATCAAGAAAAAGGAATCAATGTGTGATGACAGGACAGAAAGCATTGTAAACAAAAGCAGGCATAGTTCAGTATAAAGAAGTTGCATATCCGTATTCACTGGATCAGTGTCAAGTTGCAGATGTGCGATGAAAGATAGTCTTTGGCCAAAACAGCATTCTATACTGAAAATATGCACCTCGATATGAGACGTCAGGCTGAGTCTCTGGAAACAGGCCCTGCATGGGAGGAGATTTAGCAATGTGTAAACGTGCATGAGTCAAAGTTACCCCGGGCAACGGTATCAATAATGACAAATAAATAACATATGAGTAGGTGTAGTAAAAAAAAAAAAAAAAATGTGTTGCTGGTTCATCAGCAGAGTCTCAAGTTCACATCCAGTTTTGACTTTCATGCCTTGGTCCGTAATCAGATGTGTCAGCTGATGTTGAGTTCTCCAGTCTTGGTCCGGGTGGAGTCAGGACCCACGCAGCGGCGGGGAGGTTGGGGGGGAAGGGGGGGGTACTAAAGGTGGTCGTAGGCGGCAGATGGTGGGGCGGTGCGGGAGGCCGTGCTGTAGTAATAGGGTGAACCTGCGGGGGGAGACACAGATGGAGGCCTTCAGAAGTGGGAGGTGATGGTGGTGGAGGATCAGACTTTCTTTATCTATCTTATCTTATCGGAGGTTTTAGAGCAGATGGTTGAGCTAAACGTTCGAGCTGCTTGGACTGATTTGTTCTGCGAGAGTGGACTGAGTCTCAAACCCTCTCATGACTCCTAAGGAATTATCGAAAAGATAAGAGAGATGCAGGACTTTCCTTTTCTAACCAGGTTGATTGGTGATGCAGTGGAAGAGATCCCCCCAAAAAAAAATAAAAACTCGGCTGACATGCCTCTGTACTTCTGAGAAAGAGCTTCGAGGCTCATATACACCAATCCGATGTCAATTCAAAAACTGTGTGATATGCAATCTCATTTTTAACTTGACTTGCATTTTTGTTTGTATAATTGTATAACTATGTCTCTGCTAATGGCATTAAGTGGAAAGTTGATCTTGTAGTCATTATCTCAGACTACAAGACATATATGAGCAGTCTGTCCCCAACGTCTGGTGGAACAAGTGATTGTTGTGACACTTATTTTTGAATTGTACCTCATTAGTGTGTTGTTTTGAACAAAAGGGTCTGCCAAATGAATACATGTAAATGTAATGATGTGTGAATGTGTGAGATGGAAAAGAATGGCATCATATTATCTGGAATAGTCTCTAAAAGGAATTTAAAATGAGTATCTGATTGTAAATATGGTAAATGACTCCTTTCGTTGTTTATTTTAGCCTTTTTGTTGTTGTTTAGTTTTATCTTTTGCCTGCATGCTGTAAAAGAGGTTTCCAACCTGAAAGGAACTTTCCTGATTAAACAAAGGTTGAATAAGTGAAAAATAATACAAAAACTGAAATAATAAGCCTTAAGTAAATCCTAGTTAGCAATGTGCCTAATGGTTTCACATGAGACTGAGGCAGTTTGCAAGTCTCTCTTCTTTCCTGCAGCCGCTTATTTATATTCTCATCATGATGAAATGTTTGTGAATTATAAAGTCGGTAGAAGTGAGTTTCTTTAAATTCTCAGGGGACTTTTATGAGTTAAATGAATTAGTAATTTGTCTTTTATTGTGGAGGTCACAATGATTCCTCAAAGTAAAAATAAATGTATCCAGAAGTAATGTGCAGATTGCAGTAAACAAACAACAGAAATGTGGATGCATCCACACTGTCACTACTCTCAGCGGGTCCTTACTCACCCAGTATGCTGGAGTTGGTGAACCTCCAGGCTTCACTGTAGGAGGTGTAGGGCGAATGGCTGTAGGTCTGACCCGAGTAATCTGTGCCTGCTGCAGGACAGAAAAAAACCTCATCAAACACCGGATAAAACACATCAATACAACACAGATTTTTATTAAAAGGCAAAGCTAAGATGTCCCTGAGAGCTCCATGGAGCTGTGTTGTTTGTGTGTGTGCCAGCGTCTGCTCGGGCTTAGCTCATAATTCACCAACAGTTAGTGCAGCCTGTAAACCATTAATCTGTGGTGCAGGTGGATGGCTGGGGGTAAAATCCCTCGACCCAGTGGTGCATGCAGCTAGCCTCTACGCCCTCTCTCCTCAGCCCTCGGCCCCTCAGATCACTCCTCCTCCTCTCTCCGTCCTACACTTCCTGCTTTAGCCTCTCTGGCACTCCTCTTTCTTTTTTCTTTTTTCTCTTTTTTAATATCTAATTGGTAATTATGTTGGCTGGAATGAATCCCTGCGCCCCCACCTCCTCCTCCTGTCCTAACTCCCCCCTTTCACTCAGTAATTGTGTATCAACGCTTCCTCACAGCGAGCCCACCAGAAAAATAATAAATCAGACCCTCTCATTTCGCGCTTCGGAGGGCAGACTTCAAATAAAAAAGGCACATTACACACACACACACACACACACACACACTCACTCTCTCTCTCTCTCTCTCTCTCTCTCTCTCTCTCTCTCTCTTTCTCTCTCTCTGGTAATATGCAGGCATTCTGACGTAGACACACACGTACGGACGTACGTACGTATACACACACACACACACACACACACACACACACACACACACACACACACACACACACACACACACACACACACACACACACACACACACCACAAAGACCTCCTCCTCTTCGCTCATACCCAGACTTTACACCCCCTCCGCACCCTGCATCTCCCTCCTGGGCCCCCTGGTTCCCATGGCGATGTGTGGTCAGAGGTGTCTGGGTGGGGAGTGTGGGCAGCAGGGTGGAACCCCCAGCCTGTTCCCTGTATACCCCCTGGGCCACACACACACACACACACACACACACACACACACACACACACACACACACACACACACACACACACACACACACACACACACACACACACACACACACACACAACACAGTTCACCACCCCAGCAACACTACTCATTGACTCAGCCTGTCTTCTGTTAATCTACAAGCCTTCGTCCCTGCCTCTCTTTCTCTTTACGCCTTCTCTTCCTACCTTCGTCACCATCCCTTTGCTTTCTGTCTACCTGTCTGACTCATTCAGCACTTTCTATTTTCCATCTAATTATCATTTGACTTTTTAATTGTAGGTGAAAACAACCTTAAAAACAAATGTCCATTACCTGCTACCATGCCCGTGATGGCAGAGGTGGAGTATCCTGACTGGGCAGGGGAGGGGATGTGAGGTGGGTAGCCCGGCAGGGTGGAGCTCACCATGTCACGCCCTAAAAACACACACCAAAACACACACATTAACACTGAACATAATGTTAAGTTACTTGTTTTTACAGCTACAAGATAATAATAAACTCATGATCATTTAAGTTATATTTTTAAGGAAAAATGGCCAAAAATTAACTGGTTTCAGCTACTCAGATGTGAGTATTTGCTGTTTTTCTTTGTCTTGTATGATCGAGTGTTTTAGAGTTCTAGGCAAAAAAGATATTTAAAGATTTCTCGTTGCGAGAAGTTGCACAGCACAAATGCAAATACAATTGTTATGAGTGTGAACATGAATGAGATGGATGCCTCCATTACCTGAGATGATAGACTGACTGCTGAACTGCCCATACACCGGTGCATGATGGGAGAATGAGTTGAAGGCGTTGGGGAAATGGTTGGAGTTGCTGCAGCTGCTGCTGACAGAAACGGGCTTCTGCAGCGACTGCAGCTCCACGAATGCCAGGTTGGACGCTGCCATATTTGGGGAGGGGCTCGTGCTGGTCACTTCTGGGGACATTTCCTGTTTTAGACAGAGCGGCAGGGACTGTAGGGGCTCTGAGGTGGTGGCAGCCAGTGCACAGGTGGGTGAGAGAATGAAAATGAATGGTGAACATGAGTGGAACGTTAAACTTAAAGTGAAATGTCAAAAACATAAGAGAGAGTGGCTTCAGGACACTGGTACTGTTGTGCAACAGTCTATAAAAGATGCTGATGGCAAGAGTCAGAGAGAGTCAGAGAGAGAGAGGTAAGAGACGCGGGTCAAAGGTCATCCTCTAAAAGTCTCACCGGTCACCATGGCGTAGCTCTGGTGCGCCGTCAGATTCCGTCCAATGGCGGAGCTGGATGTTGAGAGGCTGGTCTTGGCTTCGTCTAGGCTGCCATTAATGAGGGACAGCGGGTACAAAGTCTGGGGATGATGAACAGGGATTAGCTATTGGTGTAAAGTGTGCTCATGTATGAGAAGTAGCAAATATGCATGTGTGCAAGTCAAAAAACAAAGGCAGAATATTTTTTTTTTTACAGTTCCAAATAAATCTGAAATGGAAAGAATATAGTGTATGTATATATATATATATATATATAGAAATGACTGCATTCTCTTTTGAGCTGCATTTTAGCATTTATTCCTTATAAACGTGAGCATATTTGCGTATTAAGCATTGGGCTTGTTGTTACCTGCTCTGTCTTACTGCTGGAGGCAGAGCCGAATGAGTCCGGGGGATAGTGGTGACGATCAAACCCACAGTCCAGATGTTGCGTGGTTGAGAAGTGATCCACTCTCATCTGTTTCCTCGGGACGCCGGCACTGCCCTGAGAGTCCACGCTGTGCCGACAACTCTCCTGATCACCTGAGAAAAAGAAAAAATATGTTTACATGTGATGTGTATGGTGAAACAACACACACTCATTTTGTTTGTTTAGAGGTTTTAATCCTCACATTTGAACTATTTCAAATTTCTCCAGCAAAATATAAAAAATACAAAGAATTCTGTGCCCAAAAGTTGAACTATTTCATTTTTTTAAATGTTAAAATGCTAAAATGACTCTCAACCATTTAACCATAAGAGGAAAATAAAGAAGAAAGGGTGTCATGAGGCTTATCTTTTAAAGGTGTGAATAAATTGTTGTGTGTTTATGTGTTGTTGTTTTTTTATGCTTGCAACACAAGCACGCCTTAAATTGCCCTTTAAGGTAAGAATTAAGTATTTTGAGCTCGATTGAACAGATCTTTTATTAAACACTTTATCGCTCTTTGTTTGGTGCCTCTTGGCCCGTTTTCCCTTGTGAAAGAAAAACTTGGTCTTAATAAGGTAAAATAAAGGTAAAATAATTTATTAAATAAAGAAAATTTGATGGGTGTTTTTCAGCTTTTTGAGACATTATATTTTAGAGGCAATAACTGCAGGCAGGATGCTTATACACTGTATGCAACAGATCTAGTCAGAAACTAAACATCAACTTGAAAAAGGCTGCTGAATATAAGTGTTTGTATTTGGAAATTATTAAAGTACGTTGCTCCAAAACTAGCAAAAAATACCCTCTTCTATCTTTCACACTGCTACACATCTGATGGGCTTCCATATGCACTGCCACAATAAAACAAAATGACGGCAATGGTGTGTTATCTCCTTCATTTGGTCTAATTCTTACTGTCATCATGGCTCCTCTTGCCCTCGGCGCTGGGTTGGGGGATACCCAACAAGCCACTGATGGAGTAGGTGGAGCCCAAAGAGTCTGAATGTGGAGACTCGGGAGGGGTGACTGCTGAACTCGGGACTGAGAGAGTGAGAGAAACAAAGACAGACAGACTTGAGACAGAGAGCGGAAATTATACTGTACATCTCACTGTTGCCACAATGTCACGAGCTTAATCCTAAACAGCAATGAGAACACTATCTTTAACCTTAATCCTTCACCATCACATGATAATGTTCAGTGATGTGGATGGTTGCTATGGTGATACAGCCTTCATTGTGCATGTGTGTGTGTTTGTAAATGGTATGATAAATTTGGTAAAGACTTACTTAAGGTTTGCCCTGGACTCAGGCCTTTTCCATCCAGAGGCAGATTGAATGGCTGCTGGACCTTTGTTCGAATTATTCTGAAACAAAAAGAAGAAAGTGAGTGAACAGTAATTTCACATTTCGCACACATCTTTAAATGTTGTTTGGTTGGTGCAAGCATTGCCATAATGATAGCATATGAATTTTGAAAGGATATGCAGAGGGGAACGTTTAGGAATATGAAATATGGGCTTAAAGGAATGAAAAATCTTTGGTAGATCTTCCTCATTCATCTTTCTTCTAACGCCCAAGAAGCCACTTATCTACATGCCGCTGATCCACAGTGGCACATCAGGACCTCTAACATGATTTCATTCATTATTCAGTTTGTCACCTGTTAATGGAGCTCACGCTGGGCACCGTGTCGCTGTCACACACTCCCTCCGCCAGCAGTCTGTCCCTGATTTCCCAGGCGAACATGGTGGGATTCTGCCTCTTGTAGTCTGCGATTTTATCCACAACCTTCGGGGTGGCCACCTTGGGCTTGGAGCCCCCGATCACGCCAGGCTTGATGCTGCCTGTCTCGTAGTAACTGGAGGAAAGTTGAGGTTTTCAGTCATTACTTTTTGGCTCGGACAAACACCAGTGACTACTGTTAAGTAAACAGACTCGCAGAGGTCAAAGAACACACCCAGGGTGATTAACAGTAACAGGAAGTTGAGTAAAGGTGCTTGCTTACCGTCCCAGGATCTTGCTGACGCAGCCGTGGCTGACTCGGAGCTGCCGGGAGATGTCACAGGGCCGAACCCCCTGGTGGGCCATGTCCACGATGCGTTGCCGGATTACCTCCGGTAGTGGACGTCCATTAACAAACATTCCACCTAGTTGGTTAAGACCCCCATGACCTGGGGGAAGAGGGGGGATGAACACTCATAAATGTCATGGAACCTGAGATCTGAGATATGCCAATGTCAACACACTACAAAGTCACACACACCTGGACACACACACACACACACACACACCTGGACACACACATACAAACACACACACACACACACACACACACACACACACACACACACACTTTTTTGGAAACGCTGCTGACAAAGACTAACCTAAAAAAATATTTTAGCTGTGAAACCTAACCAGGGATGGCTATTTAGATCCCTAAAAGCTGTCCCTCATGGTCAGTATTATCCACACATTCATTGACTATGGATGCATCACACACACACACACACACACACACACACACACACACACACACACACACACACACACACACACACACACACACACACACACACACACACACACACACACACACACACACAGATACTCCAGCACTGCTCAAATACACAAACACTCAACTCAGAGTTTCTGTCTGTAGCCTATGTAATTCATGTTTAAGTCATCAACTAATTTAACACTGCAAGTGATAATGAAAAAGTAGCTGTCAAAAAAGCATAAGAGAGAAAAAGGATGAGGGAATCTAGTGTTACTTGTTGCTTCAGCGATTTCATCAAAAACATCAAAGTAACTAAAGTATAGGCTACAGAAGATTATTTCATTCATATTTCATAGATGTGTCTTAAACTGTAATGAATAACTGTAGCAGTGCCGGCGTTGTCATGAGCATAATGAAGTTTTAAATTTGAAAAGTCGAGGACACGGGAGAAGATGAAAGCAGTGAAAAGCAACAAACCTTCAGTGCTGTGAGCAAACACAAAGGCTGTGAGTAATGGTCGAAGATTGTGAATTTCAGGATTTATTCACACTTATTAATGTCATGGGAGGGCATAGGGGGTCAGAGCCTGCCCAAAAGAAATTTTGCGCCACCCCCAAATTTTATATTTCATAAATGGACGCCGGTTATCTGTGGCTGTGTTGCATCTGAAATGTTATGCAGCCGCCCGCCACTAGGCGGACAGCAGCGCCCTGCGCCACGGAGAGGCTCCTGTGAACGTGCTGCTGCTGTCCCAGGTGTTTTTAATCAGCGATTGACATCAGATGGGAGTCGGGACGTAGCTATAGCGCTATGTTTCAAATCGCATACTACATAGGCTACTACACTATAATACTAAGTCAGAAAAAAAATTTGAATGTTCCAATAGCCTATGTCAAGTGCAGTAGGCCTATGCCAAAAATATAACCATAACCACTCGGCCGGAGCAATCATACAGTAGCCTATATAGAGCAATGTGTAGGTCAGGAGGCTGCGTTGCTAACATTAGCCATACTGCTAAGTCGTTAGTTACGGGACGGGGTGGCCTATACTGTACAATAATTGTCAACGCTATATTTATTATCAGTTTTTGGCAGAATGCCAGAATTAGAAATTAATTGAGGACTAATGTTGACAAGAGAATTTCTCTCATGCCTGAATTGAACTGATACATTTGGACTGTTGCTGATATCATGGATATTTTCGCATGAGTCGTGGAACTGCATTAGATAAGGTAAGACCACTTTATGGTTAATTGGGCTTATAAAGTGTAGCCTACTTGTGTTTGTTATATGTGGTAGGCTACCATCTTACCTTGCTATCTGGTTTTGGGGATGTTCATTATATGATAATAAACGTTTCTCTTATGTGTGGTTCAGAGTGGCTTATCATGGTGTAGGCTATATTTTTTAATGAGCTGTTGGCTTTTAGTCGGCTATGTGGGCTGTAAATCCTGTGGTGTTGAGATGAACGGAATGAATTTATTTTGCTGTTGGTGTTCCTGGTCCTACTGAGATAGCCTACGCATGTCTTGCACCTCTCCCTCGGGTGCTGTTTGCTCGTTGCATTGGCTGGACGAAGTTAGCGTCTTATTTTTGTTTCAGAGCTGGAGTTAATTGTCAGAGATAACTTTTGTAGTACTATATTGAGGTCACAGAGTAGTCCTCGTCCCCAGTATGGCATCGTATATACATGCACTGTGAGATCCCGCTTCTGTCTTAAAGAGAACGCAGCTCATCGCGGCAATAACTTATTAAACTTGTGAAAACCCTGTGCTCCCTTACTGACAAGCGTCTGGCGCCGGCGCTGCCCTTATTTAAAAAGAAGATTTAAGGTGAGTTGACCAATAAAGTTGGATTTAGTTTCAGTTTTGAGAAGTTTGTTTCCAATACGTTGACACTTTTTTATTTGTGTTTAGAAAAATTATTACATTATGTGAATATGATTGGTGCTTATCAGTTTATTATATTATGCCCCTATTTAACTTTACCCAACACCAAAGCTCATACTTCTGGATGATTGTTATATGACTTACAGGATAATCACATGCCTATAAATAATAATACCTCACAAGTCTCGTTTGTTCTGAGGCCTTTGACGTGAGGCTCGGTGGGCATCAGTGAAGGGGACTGTTGTGTGATTAGAAATGATCTTTATTGAGTAAAAAATGTAGTCTGTATGGTGATTCCCCTCATTTGAAGACACTAAATTTAAAGTTGTCAAGCTCAAACGTTTTTTATCTGTCGTTGTTGTGTGTATTTTTCGAGCTCTGTGAAGCACGTTTTCTGCATCTTTTTCCATGCAATATATAAATAATGTTTATTATTGTTATTATTACATATACTTGATCTTTCCTCAGGAATATTTGAGAAAATTACGGTACATTGCTTAGTTGTATTTATTTATGTACACATAGTAAATATGCTCTTTACAATATAGGACTAATAAGTTACTTTGGTATCCATTCTAGATGTATCAATATTATTAACTCTGTCATATTTGTCATAAATATTAAATATATTGCACTTGCATTCAATTTGAATCAAACTCACAGATCTGTCAAAGCGTGCTTCTGCAAAATAACATCATAAGAACTGGGTTTCCCGGTAAACATCAACAGACAAAACGCTCGCTGCGTTCAACCAGCAGGCTCCACTATCTTCTCTATAGACTGCACGGTGGTGACTCTGCAAGAACACCATTGCTTTTAATTTAACCCATTGAGACGCTTCTTTTCTCTCAGCCTTTTCCCAGCTTTCATTTCCACATCAAACAGCGGACGGACGAGGCCGAGGGAGGGGAGGGAGAGAGGGGAGAGAGGGAGAGAGGGAGAGAGGGAGGGGAGCCTCTATTAACGCTGCCAGCGGAGTGTGGAAAAAATCTCCCCGCCAAGCTTCATCAACCTGCAGGATATTAAAGCCGAGCAGACCGCCGGGTGAGCACGCGCACGTGCACGCGCACGGTGCGTGGACACCGCGTGCACACAAAAAACAAAGCTGAATTCATTACGAGAAAACTGATTGATTGATAGATAGATAGATAGATCGATAGATAGATAGATAGATAGATAGATAGATATATAGATAGATAGATAGATAGATAGATAGAAACAAGCCATTAGCCTCCTGCTGCTCCATGATTGACCCAGCTGAAGTGGCTCTGGCCAGGGGAGGATTGTTCTAAATTTATATCTGACAGCTTTAAGTGCCAACCAATTAACGTCCTCAATATCCTGCACAACGACCAGAGGAAAATAACCATTCACTCCTTTACAGTGAGCAGACAAGACTCCTCTCTGCATCCCATTGTAGGCCTACGTTCTCCAAACAATGTTTCCAATGTTTCATAGCCAATATTGTGCTGAATGCTATACAGCAAAGCATCTTATAAACCCACAGAGATTGATTTTCAATTCTATTGGAGATTCCAAAGTTTCCCAAGATGCCTAATATGTCATGCCACACAACTTTAATTTCCCATATTTATTTGTTTGTTATATGTGAACATTTGATGAATGGTTTATAACACACTATAATGTTGATAAGATGAAAGGATAGGCCTATAATGTGCATTTCTTTTTAAATGTATCCTATTTGTCAAAACATAACTTCTCATAGGCTATAAAGACATATTGACCATATTTTCATGTATTTTCTGTTTATACAGCAGCCTCCAAGTATGGCTGCCAACAGGAGTTTTTAGTTGTAATACATAAATAAACACATATCTGCTTACAACTACATAACTGTATGTGTGTTTAAAAGCTTTTATTAAATGTCTGTACACTGAATACTAAATTGGAGATTTAGGGGATTTCTTTCTTTCCAAACTTCAAGCTTAACACGAGGGAATATAAAAGAGGAAAGTGGATGTTAAGGGGTTCATAATATGGAGACAGATCACAATTCTCTTGTGAGGAAATGCCAAATGTGTTCAGCTAATCTGTTCACAGGAGTCTGAGAGGCCAACTTGTGTTGTGTATTTACCTCTTCCAGCGTTGTTGGACATATCCCTGAGTTTTTGGTCCTTGCTCCACCAGCTGAACGTGACGGTCGGCTCCACGCTGTCCCAGTTAAAGTGTTTTTACTCCCCGTCCTGCCTCGTCTGGCATGAGTGTGCTCCTGAACGCACTGTCGACCACGCTGCAGGAGGACAGTGGTTTATCAAACTGGCTGCTTGTCATATGTGATGCCTCTGAGCTCAAATTCTCAGCTGGGTGTCACTCTATAACAGCTAAGATAGCCTACTAGAAAATTGTCTTCAAATCACCTGGACGTGTCTGTCTTTGTTTCTGTTTATCAGTGAGACAGGCTGTGGACAGCAGAAGAGCTCATTTTGGCCTGTGTATCTATATTTGTGTACAAATAGTATAATTTAATATTCAGTACTTGTAAAACATTACAGATTTTCTTCCCCTTCGGCCAGCCCAGTTGGCTACTCCTGTTATGCATAAAATTTCCCTTCATTATCTGCTTTGTAATTAGGATCGACTGGTCTCATTAATCCCAGTATAATTATTAGAACCAGAAGGTGTCTTTTATTTTGGATTTTGAACAAACGGAGGAGTGATGTAGCCTATGTATCATGATATAAAGCCTAGATTTGGTGTACCGGTAAGTGGAAAAAGTTTTAGGAGAGAGAATCACTCTTCAGGACTGTGTTTGAATTAGCATACTGATTATATTAACCTTTGGAACAAAATGACTATTAAACAAAAATAGCCTGAATTAAACCACTACGATGGATCAAGTGAACATACATGAAACGACTTGTCTAAAAGATATCAAGTGGCTGCTTCATCTAAAAACAAAGAAGAAGCAACAGTGATGGACTTCAGAAATTTGACAAATTATTAGGATCTTCAACTCTTAACTAAAAGATATTAAATCTGCTGTGAATGTGAGATCTGGCAGTAGTTATCGCCCATATGTGAGCCTTGTTTACAGGCTCCATCTGGTTAGCTGCTGCACACCTCTCCACTGCTGGATCAACGTCCAGCTCCACGAGGCTCACACTCGAGCCAAACCTCATGTGATATTTTTGCATTAAATAAGCACCTTCATTTTTACATCAACTACAATTATTGGAAAAATGTGATTTAAAAAGTAACATGACACAAGTGGAAAAGAACCACACCCCTGCGGAAATGATTCAAGTGACTGTTAACGTCAACGTGTGGAACTGTTTTCATGCCATTTAAGCGTGTCAGGTGTTGTCATGTCCTGCTGGGTGGACACTTTAAAAATTAACCAAATAATTAGCAGACGGTCAAACACTGTTCATATCTGTTCAATGTGGTGACTGATGACATCAGTAAGTTAAGTCAAACTTATTTTGGCTTGCAGCTAATAACATTTACCTGCCTATACTGTGAAGGTTTAATTAGCTTTTATCAGTTGATGTGTGTGGATTATCTCAACTGACACTCGTAATTGTTTTTGAAAGTACATTTCATTTGAAAATGTAGTGTAACTGTTTTTTTTCCTTTCTTTTTTTTATTCAGCATGCATATGCAAGTTGTGAGTTCAAGTAAATCTCCAATATAATTCCAAGCGTCATTGGTAAAATACAAAAATAAAAGCAGCTGGTTTGTGTCATATTGAAAAATTACCCATGATTTAAAATGTTATAATTGTTCTTCTTGATTGGCAAAAATAAAAATGTAGCAAAATCACGTTATTATTAGAACAACACAATATAAATCTCAGTGATTAATAAACCGATGGAATCAGTTGGTTGCGGCGACACATGGTTTATGGGACATAAAAAATACGAGAGAAGATTGGAAACAATTTTTTTTTTTTTATGTAGCCTAACTGTGGCTCTTGGTAAGTATAACTAGCCTTTATAATGTCAATACTATAACAACTGTTATTAATTGTTCCTGTTGATACTAATAATTAATATTATTTAGCCTGTAGATTAACATGACAATTCCTGCAGGATTTGCAGACATTTTAAATGTGTTTTTCAACAGTTAACATCTCGGGTCTGTTATTTGATCTTTTCAAGTGACTTTTGAACACATATCCATCTCTTTTTTGTGTTTTCTATTTGACAGTTGTTTTGTGAATTATTTAAACTTGCTTTGTAATAATTATTTTATTAATTTAAAGTATTAAACAGTTTCTGTTAAGGGAAACCATAACATTTTCCTTTTTTACTTTACATATTTTTGTCTTTTCACAGTTCCGTTTTGAAGAGTTCAAGGCCACAGATGATAGGAATAAGCTTTGTAATACATCCAAACTACAGCCTAGAGCCCGTCATTTGGGCCCAATAAGGTTCATGCATGAAGCTCCAGCGGTGAAATGAAAACACAAACTGCGATTCACGTCTGCAAATTCACCACAATTGTTCAGTTCTTTTTGTGCAATGACGACTGTTTATATGAGGTGAATCTGGATTATTATTACCGTTCCCCAAAAAACTTTACGCTTATCTGCACCCGGGTCCCATCTTCTACCTATTACAATAAACTGGTCTCATTATGATTGAACGTACCCCCAAAGCAGAGCGACATTAAGTGCATCGTGCGTCTTGCAGTGTTTTTTTTCCCCATATAGCCTATATATACATATTTGAAGCTTCCTCTGTTCCGTTTTACACCGTTTTTTTTTAAATCAGGACTGCGGAGCGATACAGCCATCCAGACCTCACATAACACAAGTTGGAAATTGAAATGAGAAGCTTACCTTTTTAACGACGCAGCTCAAAATACAAACGTCCCCCAGCAGATATTATATTATCCAAAATGATGAGGACTCTGGCGGTGTGATATACGGTGCGTGTCCGGGCTGTGTTGGAGGAGGCAGGGCTGCTGTTGTGTTGTGTTGTGTTGTGTGTGTGCTGCCAACACTCCAGCCAGGTTTTATCCAACCGGGGCTGCGCGCAGGACGAAGCCCTGCAGCCATTGGTTGAGGAGGAGGGGAGAGGAAGGAGGAGGTGTGGTCTTATGGAAACACACACACACACACACACACACACACACACACACACGCACACGCATAAAAGGAGAAAAAAAAAAGACAGGATGACTGACACTGTGTTTTGATGGCATTACACCCACCGAGTGACTGTACGGAAGCACTTGTCAAGGAGACGGCTTGTTTTCCATTCACCTCCAGCGACAGCCCCGCTTTAATTAAACTGTGTACAGGCATGAGACACCGGTCAGAGCGCTGCTTTCACACACAATTTAGTGCCTGGTTTTCTGCAATCAGTCACAGTTTCTCCCGGACAGGTAGGCTAGCTACACCTGACTGAGAAACAGACCGGCAGTTTAAACACGGAAGGCGAATCCCTAACACCCAATATGTTTCAAAAACTTTTTTACCGAACACTCGGACTATCTTTTTTTTATTTTGCAAGAAAGTGGAAGTAGAAAGGCCAAACCATTGACCTTCACTAAATTCTATAAGAAATGAATGATATTCTTAACACTGATGTTACCAAGCTCAGAAAGCAAATCAGGCTTTTCATTATAGGAGGAATTTCCTTTATGGATCTCTTTATTTCATTTGTTATCCGTGTATGAATTAGTCCTGTAAAAAAGGCAGATTTTTTGCTTTTTGTCTGAAAACATCTAAAACAACTCAATCTCAAGTAGTGATGACTGTTTCTTCCAGATAGGCATCTTTTTGGGTCAAATGTGGTCTTAATTATATTTTAATTAAGATTAATGTGGAATCTAAAGGCACTGTAATGGTGTAACCTAAACATAATAACATATGTCCATGGATCACATTTGATTGGGCTGTTTCATAGATCATCTTGCTCTTTCCCTGAAATCCATTTTGAAAATTAAGTGACATCAAAGCACTACAGGGCGAGCCTTTCTGCATCTTTTGACAATGATAAAATGAGTAGAATAAAATACAAACAAAGACGTTTAGGGCATGCATGCAACAACGGTGATGCTACCTCGGCATGCTGTAAGACATCAGAGGAGATGTCTGTCCTCTGTGCAGAGTTCCTGCATGCATGAAAACGAGTTGAAGCTTCAGGGAAGTGAGTTGATTTTACTTTCTGCACCCCGCGTGAAACAGGGCTGTGTAACCTACACGCGTGATGTCACACCAGGGTGTCAGGATCCCCCTGAGTTAAAACGCTGTTAATGTTGTTTCTCACGAGCCTGTAAAACAAACACAACACCTCTAATGACAGCCATCCATGGTACCGTGTCGCCTGTCTGATGGAAAAGCAGGTTTATTCAGCCATATGGAGCTTTTTAAGGGGAGTTTTCAGAGACAATGAGACAAATTTAAGTAAATTATTTCTCTTGGCGTAACGGTTAATCTGGGAGAATTAAATAATAGTTTTATGCACATTTGTTTAGTTTCACGACAGGTTTACAACAAGAAAATGGAACCAAAATACAACTTCAGTCGTTATCTCGCCAAGCTTGTGATTGAAGTCCTTCATCCCTCGTCTTTAAAAAGCCCAGTGCCTCTGCAGGACAATGGAGCGACTGTTTTTAAATAAATAAAACGGTCAGGAGACTAAAGGGAATCATAACCTGAGATGGAAACAGAGACAGTCCTCTGTAAAGTGACCAGAGAGAAATGACAAGTGCCCGGAGGGGAGAAGTGGCAGAAGAAAGAGGTTACCGAGAGTTTAACAAGGGATTAAAACTCACAGATTGGTATCTTATCATGATGATACTGTGAATTAAAATAGCGCTTAATTACATGGGTCCCCTTGCCAAGGGGCAGGAGTCACACACGCCCTAAATCCGGACTCTCATAAGGCACAAAGGCCGATATTTAGAAAAGAAGCAGCTTCGTGTTTTCATATCAAGACGTTTTCATGCGCTGCCAGGATGCTGTCAGGTATCATTTAGGTTTATTTAGGATAGTTGTCATTTGAGAAACAATATTTTTCATGTTAAAAGCCACCAATTCGCTACTGACACCTACAGTGCAAGTAGAGGAATAAAGAAATGCATTTTCGTTAGAATTATTGCTATTTAAGGCTTTGTAGTAATTTAAAATCAAACGTGTAAAAATAGTATACCTATAATATTATTCCTGATTTAAAACTTAATCTGATATACTAAAGTAAAATGACAATAGACAGATTTATAAAATAACATGCAGTTCTACTGTAAAAATGAACTTGCCCATGAGTCTTTTTGTCCTATAAACAGGTAGGTTTATTAAGTGTTTGTAGGCCTACATGTTTATAGGCACATACTGAGAGATAAAAAGTGCTCAATAAAATGCTTTGCTGATGCAGACAAGGTGCAGCTTGGGAAATAAATTCTGAATATAACTTTTAAAAAGGTACAGAGTATAACAATGGTTTGCTAAAATGTCTTTTGCATGTACACAGGCTGGCAAGTTATCTGATTTTTTTTTTTTGCATCGCCTCTTGTGTCACTCAAAACGAAGAATATAGGCTACATCTATTGTGGAAAAATATAAATATGAGTCTGAACGATTCAAAGACACTTGACTCATTTTCCCAATAGAGTAGGCTATGCTGCTGATTTTCTGTTTAGACTGTAGCCTACATTTTGCATTTACCTGGGATTAATGGTGAAAACTGCCTGGCGTTATTAAAAGTGCCTAATTTCAGAGGAACAAATTATTATTTCATAGGAACAACTGAGTTTGCTTCGTTATTCGGCCGTTCATCCTGGGTGTTACAGTTGCAGGCACCTAGGTGAATTTAGAAAAAAATATTTTTCTTTTCTTGTTTTCGGGTGTGTCTTTTTGACGTGTGTATCTCCGGATTTATTTCCCCGAGCAAAGTTTGTGTGTCCGCAAAAAAAAAAAAAAAATAGAAGCAGCGTAACCTGCGGCGACAGGTGGCAACAAGAGGTGAGGAGATAAGGTCAGACAGAGCGAAGACTTCCGAGTGCTGAGATAAGGAGACATGCATGACCATTTGGGCTGTTTGGGGGATATTTTCAACTCGACTCTAAAAAGGAAACTACCTGGATGTTACTATTATAGCCTACAGCACACAATACATTGTAAACGATCCGATTTTGATATAAAATCATGAATTTAACAATCTTTAGACCTGTGTTGACTTCTGCAAAAGACGAGTTACAGGCTAACTGTAGCCTAGGCCTACACGTCTAATATATTTTATCAGGGATATTATGGCAAAAATTTTACTAAACTTTATTCGTCACAATAATGCACCATATGAAATTTAAACAGTAGAATAATAACTTGAAAGATACGTGAGGAATATGGTAATAAAAAGCCATTATAAACTGATAGAGGGTAGGCCTAAACCACCAGAGACACACTGCATCTAGGCCTATTAAAGGGAGACCTGTTGAAGATAAATTATGAAGCCCACAGTGACTGGTTCATGCACGCATAAAACCCCTTCAAGAATTTTACAAAAGTCCGATTTTTACTTTCACCAGTAGCGCATCCTCTCTCATCTTTCATCCCTCACTCAAACTATGCATCTCCTCCTGCCCCTCTGCGCGCTCCCGTAAAGATGAATGCTTCCCGGGGAAAATCACCCACTTAATGACAACTTTAATAAATCTAGCCGAGCGAGCGCACGTCTTCTTTGTGGTCAGCGAGTCGAGATGAGCCAGATAATTAGGTCATAATAGCTGCAGAAACACCTCACTATTGATGATCCCATTAGGACGATGATTTCCCCAGCTCACAAGTGCTGAAACGTATATTTTCTGCTCTGTTCTTGGTTAATTTGGACATTCAACTGGAGAATAATTACAAGTTTTTGCAATGTATAAAGGAGAATGCCAGTTATACTCAAATGTCTTAAGACTTTATTTGTGGGTTAAAAAAAATAATGCCTGCTGTAGGCTTTTTGAGGACATCAAGTGCTCCAACCAGACATCTCCCTTAAGAGAGAGTGAAGTCCATACAGATACAGTGATATGAGGAGTTTTGTTTAACATCTGCATATATGGTGGTCTATGTGTTGCCTATCTGTTACCATATGGGATTTAGCCATGTTTAGGTGTTACTGTCATGATTCATGTGTTACCAATAGCTTTTCAGCTTTTCCCCCCTTCATCCTTTCAGTGCCGCCCTCTTTTCTCTTACCAGCCTTTACCATCTGTTTTGGCTCCCCTCCATTCTATCCCCTCATCTTTTTCTCCTCATCTTCCTGTGTTTTGTGCACTGTCCACCCTCCCTCCAGCTTTGTCTGTCTTAGTCCAGGCCCGTCCATTGTTTCCCCTGTGCCTCCCATTTCCGCTTTGGTGTTGCCCTCTGACCCCACACCCTGTCCTTCCCCCTGTGCCTCCTGCTGACGTCCCCCCCATGCAGGACCCCAAATCTTCTTGTTCTTCTCTTGACTGCTCCCCCTTTGAGTTTTTTTTGGGAGGCTAATAACTGTTGCCAGCAAGCTTCACACAAAATCCCAGCGTGATCGCTATTGTAAGGCCTACAATGGCATACAGGCAGTAATGGCCATTAGAAACAGAGGGGCTTGGCCTGTGGTTAGTTGTGTTTAGCCCACATGCAATTTGGAATTGTGGTCAGATGTAAACTCTTCAGTCAAGTTTTTCTGCTCCTGTTTGTCTGTTACTGAACTAAAATAGTGTGTAAGAATTGACCAACCGTATGAATGAATTCAATGTGGGCGATACAGGCCAGAAACACACATGCACCCCCATCGACACACACTAGTGATTGCAGTAGACTTTGATGATCAGAGCGGTCCATCAGAGTGGACCTCGTCTTCATGCCTGTCAGTCAGAGTCAGTCTCCACAGAGAAGGGCATCACATAGGTGGCAATTGGCTGTGATGTTTTGAGGGGTGTTGACATGAAAGGAACTCAGGTGCTACTCTTATAAGTGGAGACCACAGAGTTAATCAAATGGCTAGTAGAATAGCCTCAATATCCACCTAGCAGTATGTAGCTGTAATGCAGAAAATATCAAAGCACAACTCTGTCAGCAGGCTGAATGTCAGCGAGGAAACCAGAACACGTTGTGTCCTCTTGTGGATTAGTTTCTTGTTACTCTCAGCTTCTAATTAACTTGCTAAAGAGACAAAGAGAAAAACATGTTAGGGCCACTTTACATCAGAGCAAGATTTTGTTATGCACAAGTGTCTTTGAGAAAGACTATAGATTTATAATCGACTGAATTTAAAAAGGGTCAATTTAACCAAATCTTCTGATGTAGGAAGTAGTTCAAGCGATGCCATAAATGACTGTCAGTCATTCAGTCGGTTGCTCCACCACTTTTGTCCAGATCCCAGCAACTATTGGATAGATTGGCATTATATGCGCTACAGACATTCCTGGTACCCAGATGATAAACCCGGCTGACTTTGATGATCCCCTGTCTTTTTCTCTAGCGCCACCACAAAGTTGACATTTGTGAAATTAAGTGAAAAATTATTGACTGGATCACCATTACATGTGGTATGTTAATATGCTGATGTTAGCAATTAGCTCAAAGCACTGCTGGGCCTAAATACAGCCTCACATAGCTGCTTGTTGCAACTTGCATGAACTGGCCCTTTAACGCTTTTGACATCTGAAGCTGGAATCTCTTCATTGCCTCATACTTAAAAACCCCATTTACTTTTGTAAAGCAATACATTGTGTATTGTTGCCCAGATAGAGCCAGTTACAGGGCTATTTAATATACCCCATAGCAGAAATTTCACATAGAAACATCTGACAAGCAAAAAGGAAGCTAAACAACACATACTTCTTATTGTGCACCGCCTTCTTATTGTGCACCGCCACAATAAGAAGTTTAGCAGCTAGTTGTATTCTCTATCTTGTTTTGATAGACATTTTTTACTGTCAACCTATACATAGGGAAGTGTGTAAGAATAGAAGAGCGTAGTTAGGCACGCAACCATATATTGTCATACAGTCAATTTTATATATATTACTCATATAATGTAAGTGTGACTGACTTCAGTATATTTGGCTGTCTCTGCTGTCTACAGACAATAAAGTGGAAAGAAATGTTAACACTGTATTGGTTACAGGCATTAAGAAAGACAGAAAGAGACAACTGCAGATTTACTGCTGTGATGTCCCACTGATGCGTTGTGTTTGACGATTATGGACAGCCCAGGGTAATAGCAATGTAATTAGGCCTTTACTGTCGTGTAATTCTCCGTCAAGCACATTGTCAATAGCTTGGTTGATGAGGTTGAAAGTGAGATTGGAATCCAGTGACCCTGGGCCAGCCCGTCGTAATACCGACACACACACACACACACACACACACACACACACACACACACACACACACACACACACACACACACACACACACACACACACACACACACACACACAGGTAGAGTGCTTGTAATGCAGTGTTGATGCTGTGGTATTTGCTTTTGTCCCAGTGTTGATCTAAGCTGACATTATGCTGTATGGCCCCGATCGCTGTTTGTCTGAGTGTTACATTTGTCATCTGTGGGAGGGCAAACGAGGGATCAGGAGGACTGGAGAGCAAAGTGAGAGAGGGAGGTAGAGATGGTCTTGCAGGTGGGGAGGTAGGAATAGAGGGAGTGAATGAGGGGATGGAGGTGGGGGTGTGTGTGTGCTCATCTCTTGTGTGTCAGTTGCAGATCTGATGGTGCGGAAGCAGATCTTTTCCCTCAGTGACTCTATTAATTTACCTCATTTATCTTAACCAGCTCCCCCTCCCCCCAATAAATACTGGAGACCTCAATCCGTGTGTGTGTGTGTGTGTGTGTGTGTGTGTGTGTGTGTGTGTGTGTGTGTGTGTGTGTGTGCCATGTGAACAACCGTACACTGTGTGTATGTGTGTGTGTGTGTGTGTGATGGAATAAAAACACAGCAGCTCCCCTTTCTATTCCCAGAGGACAAATCCGTGGCGGAAAAACTCATTTTCCTGCAAATAGTTTGTCAGCCAAGCTAGGAGAAGTGATAAATTATCACAGACGTTAGGTGAAGGAGGGTGACTGGAGGAAGAGGGAACCCCTCTCTTTTTTTTTTTTTTTTTTTTTTTTTTTTTTTTTTTTTTTTTTTTCTCTCTCTCTCTCTCTCTCTCTCTCTCTCTCTCACACAATACACACACACACACACACACACACACACACACACACACACACACACACACACACCTATTCTATTTACCTCTGATTACTCTCATCCTGCATCTCACATGTGCTGAAAGCTCTGATCAAAACATGATGCATTTCACATGCACAGATAAACACTCACATGTACACAAACGCAGCCGCGTACACACACACACACACACACACACACACATACACACACACAGTGCAAGTTGAAATTGGGAAAATGTGGTTGCAACCCTACAACTCAAGTGTGACTCCCCATTCTAAATGATAAATTGATGGCCAGAAAAATGGATTTGTTTTCAACTATAGTAACACATCAAAGAAATAATAATTCTGTGCGGTGGGAGAGTGGCGGGATGATGAATGGGGTGGACAGCTGGATCACAATGGAGCAATGGAGTGAGTGAGTGAGTGAGGAGTGAGTGAGAGAGAGAGAGAGAGAGAGAGAGATGAAGGAGAAGCATGTGAGAGAGAAAATGTAAAATCAACACGCAAACTAAACACTGTCCGACACCTGAAATGGTTTTGTATGTTTTGTAACAGGCCAACTCTGGGCGGACAAGTCTGATCCCAGTCTCAATTGGTAAAATCAAAATGTGGACACATCACACATATATGTGATCGTTGGACATCTCAGTCCAAATGAGCACCAGAGCATTCATCAAAGAGGTGTTGGATGAGATTCAGGCCCAGCCCACACCGTGAGAAACAACCGAAGATTAAAAGTACATATATGGACACAGGTGTCCACATTCTAGTAAGCGTATATTCATTAAACAAATGTTCTTAAATGTATTCATCTATGCTCCATAATGAAACCTTTCCATTTAATCATGACACAATAAATGCAAACTTTATTTCTTTTTCCAGGTGACTTTTGTGACTACTATGCTTTGTTTTTATAAATGTCTATAATCGGACTGTACTGAAATACTCTCAGTCCTGCTGTAACTGTCAGTCAACTCTGTGGGATCTTCATAACAGGCTGTTTGGTTTCTAATGCTTATTTAACAGAAGAGTGAACATAGAATTAAGCAAAGCTTTTTCCAAGAATTAATATTGCAGTTTTCTTAAAGCGGACAAATCATTTTAAGCAGTAAGTGGACGTAGATATCATGAGAACAAAAACAAACAGGTGTATTTCAGTCACATCACTTCTGGATATATGAATTAAGGAATACATTTCCTTTTTAACCAAAACAAAAATCATCTTTACACTATCTTTTGCAACTCAATCCTCCCACTCAGCTTTCATCCCACTCAGGTAGTCATCTCGCTCAGGTAATAACCGTTAGCATAAGCACTAAAATCACATCATCATAATCATCATCATTATCATCATCGTCCCTGTTCCCAACACACTTACAATCATAGTTAGAGCCAGTAATAACACAATTCTATCCATATATTCGAACAGTATTCAGGCAATTATTTGGACAGCGGATCATTAAATGTAAGAGGTGTTCTTCCCAATCGTTTGCTCTCTTCCCTCCAGGTTTTTAAAACTGTACGGTGTCTATACCCAATGTGTGTTTTCATCCCGCTCATTTTTCCCCAACCATATCTTACTATACCACCCCCCCTCCCATTATCTCCCTCCACACTCTCTTCTCTCCCCCTTCCTAGTGATTGATGGAGTTAGGCAACAGAGCACAGAGCAACGTGTGGCCAACAGTCCAAGACAGCCTGCATCTGAGAGGGAAAGAGAGCGGTTGGTGTGGTGGTGGTGGTGGTGGTGAGGAGGAGGAGGGTGGGGATTAAATGAAGAGAGAGGTAAAAGGGAGGAAAGGAAAGAGGAAGGGAATGGGGAGTCTGAGTTAGAGTGAGAGAGAGAGAGAGTAGGGGAGGGAGGAAGAGGGAGAGTATGAGAGAGAGAGGGGAGCTCAGCTGAAAGCCACAGACTTAATTCTATGCATCATTAAGCAGTCTCACTCAATGCAACATCCCCTATACATCATCCACGCTCAGTAAACACAACGGTGACATTACATTAGCAACTGCAAATGAATTTTCTTTTTAGAAGGAAATTGAGAATACTCTTTCTCTCCCTCTCTTTTACCCTCTCTGGCGCTCGCAAAGCTTCAGCGTAGGCCATAAAAGGCAGGAAGATATAAACAAAATAAAAACACAAACAATATTTTCCTTTTCTCTACAGCCTCTGCCTCTCTGATGATACACACACACACACACACACACAATCACAGTTTGTCAGACAGTGCAGAGATTTGTGCACAAATACACACCACTGTTCTGCTGTAATTTATTTATAATATGAAAGCAACATCATAAACATAAATGTTTTATCATACTGCTGCAGGAAATATAGATTATTTAAAGATAAGGTAACACTAAGGCTGTTTGTGTGTTGTACTATGATATCTCTCAATTTGTTGTCAGTTTGTAAAAATTGCATCTAGTCCTGGAGGTGGTTGCACTATAGCTGCAAGTTAGCCTACTTATAATGTTGGTGTTTAGTAAGTGGATATTTATATTTACTTTATATCACTATCTTTAAAAAGGGTTACACCACACAAACTAGTTCCCACATAGAGATAAGTTGTTACTAATTATTCACACCAAGTCACTGCCAGATGTATATGAACCAACTGACAAAATATTAGCTTGCTAGCATATTACCCATTTAGTCGGATGAGTAAAAGAGGTATATTCGACATAACTGATCTGACACAATCAAATGTTTAATAATGATATAAACTTACATATACCTCAAAGTAGAAAAATGTCATGCCAACGTGACATTAGCCTAAATGACCAAATAATGTCAGTTGGGTCAGCGTCAGCTTAATGTGATATTTCTCTCTCACTCTAAACTAACTACATGAATACTACTAGCTAGTTAAAAATGTTTCAGGCGACTTTACTTGATCAAAATGCTGTTTAATAAGGATGTAGACTTAAAAATACCCTGAAAATTAGAAAATGTTTTGCCAGCATTAGCCTAAACATTAGCAGGTTAACGTTAGCATAATTAGCTATTTCCCTATCACTCTAAATTATGTGAATACTACTAACTCAAACATATTTGTGTGCATATGCAAAACAGATTCAGACCTACATTTACAAAGGATTCTGCTAAGTTATATTGTTTGGCCCACTATAACTGTTATTCTTTGCAGTAATGTAGCTTTATATTGGACGCAGATGTTTCTAAGTAACTGATTTATTACTTAAAGGTGGAGTCAGCGATTCTGGAGAAAGATTGGTGATTGTTGAACTCAACACCCAAACAAATACAAATATTATACCAAGTTGGCAAGGTAATATCTCCGATGTTATTCATGTTTCATCATGATGTAGCTCTGTTTCTCGTGGGCGTGGAACAGTGGCTGGAATAGTGTTGTGTGGTTCGGTCCAAGCCACTTTGTTTGTTTCTTATTTATAGATTTTCTTTGAGCACACACACAGAACAGACAGCTAGCGTATCGTGAGAAGATATTCATTGAATTTGACAAAACATGTATATAGAATTACTGACTCCACCTTTAAGTCTTTACTACTACTACTCAAGTTTTAATGGTGCACCTCGATTTAGTAATCACTAGATTGAAACTAGGTAGTAGTTAAGAATTTAGGAACACACAAACTTATAAATGGATTCATGAGTAGATAGTTAAGCCCAATCCTGAGCCCACACAGTTCCAGCATGCAGACACGCACAAAATTCACACACACATTTAAGCTGTAATGCCTAAGAACATAAATTATCAAGCAAGTCAAATGAATAATTATGTTTTTATTGCACAAATTATGCCCTGTCTCCTAAACTAGCCAGTCTCTGAGGCCTGGGAAATCTATTAAGGCTGTGCTATATATCATCCCATCCACTGTGGCGTGTATATAGATCTGTCGGCTCATTTGAGGAATATTGAATCGGTTACAGTAAAGTAAGCCCCTGGATTGAGTCAAATGTAAAAATCCATGCATGTGTGAGGAGCTGTCAGCGTGTGCTGTAATGACGGATGGCGCTGGGTCTCTGTTTCAGCGAGAGGCGATAAAAAGTCATATTATGAGTGCCGGGGAGGGACAAGGGAGTGTGGGGGAGCAAAGACAGAGAAGAGAGAATTGGACCAAATCCGTCACATGATAAGGGCAATCAGTCAATCTGGGAACGTTTCGGACGGTGGAAAGTGTTATTTCCTCCCAGTGCAGGTTGGAGTCAAGGGTCGGTGAGGGGTCAAGAGTATGACCTCTGACCTCGTGCTAGTGAAGAGCGGGACAGTCATTGATTCATGGTCTTCACAGTTTACCCATGTTATTATCTATTGGACATGATTGGTTTCCAATTGCAGTGATTTGCAGTGACTACTTTAACACAAACGCGTGACAAGGACTTGATTAGCAAGTGGAAATCATTTCTCTGTAAAATAAATATACTCAAATTGGAAACCGTCATCCACTGTACAGACATGCACTCACCATTTGGTTATTTTGAGGAAACGGCCCTCACATACTCTCAGAATTGATCAAATAGTTCTGTAATAAACTGTACTAAAATGTACATGCGTGCACAAAGCCCCCAAAGGCCAGAAGCATAATCTGAACAGGACACACAAGACTTATCCCAGATCTTTACATACTTTGCTCAGATCCCAGCTAATTTCCTACTAAAAAGTCAGTCAACGTTTCTCGCATCTCACTATATTACCACACAACGTCATGCTTCACCCTTACACCATCTCTCCCTTTCTGCTTTCTGTCTCAGGAGCATCAAACAGAGCCATGGACCCCCTACCAGGCCGACCCCCACACGCTCTGAGTCTGACCTGCTCCGAGGTGTGAACTGCTGTCCCCAAACTGATAGAGCCTCCCAATCATTTTTATAGTCACCATCCCTTGCTGTTTATGACTCTGCAGTTTGATTATAGCAAAGGGGGCTTGGAGAGGTAAGAGCCCCGGAAAGGCACACACACACACACACACACACACACACACACACACACACACACACACACACACACACACACACACACACACACACACACACACACACCAACACACAAACACACACACACACACACACACACACACACACACACACACACACACACACACACACACACACACACACACACACACACATCAAAGGAGCTATGAGAGGAATGTGGACATTTGTTGTTTGTTTTATCATCCAGTACCAGCATTTATCTGCTTAATCATAAAGGATTGCCCTGGGAATGAGGCAGGAGGGATTCTGTTCTGGCCAAATAAACTATCCCCAACACTGTAATCATTACTGGAGGGATGAGCCAGATTCATTTTGGTTGTAGCAGCTTACAAGGTACATGGGAGTTTTATTTGAAGAGAGAGCAGAAAAACACTTTAACATTGCAAGCCCAGGCAGAGTAAAGATGCATCTGAGGGATTCAGCCGCAGCTAGTCCAGTATTTATGCTCCTTAACATTTGACAATTTGACAACACCTTAGACAATACGTTCCCTTTTTATTGGGTTGAATAGGGGTGTAACAAATAATCGAACTAATAGAAAGATTTCTTTCCTTTATTACAGACATTAGCCCTTATTTCTGGGACTGTTTTGTTTTCTGTCACTCCAGCCTTTTTTTTTTTACATTTTAATCATGGTTCATACATGCTCCTGTTAAAATTGCTAAGACCCGATGCACTTTGTTAAAAACTGTTTCTCAATTTAAAGCAGTTTTTATGCAGTATTATTTTTGAAGCATTTCATGTTTTCCCCCCTCAGTTATACCGATATATTAGTGTATTGTAGATTTCTGGCTTGCAATATATCATGTCACAGAATCACCTGTGTTGCAATACCATTGTAATCACGGTCTTACTCCATCTGAAAGCAGAGAAAGACAACGACATGACAGACCACATAAAGTGCATGTAAAATCACAAGTTTGGTTCACCAGCAGTCTTAAAATATGTATTTCCTTATGGCAGAAGCTGCACACACATTTAAAATCACCTATGCATTTTTCTTTAGATGTGGTTGAGGTCGGAATACTTTCCTCAATGCTGATGCATCCCACACTGCTGCTGTAGCACCAAAGTGACTGAGCTGTAGTTACAGTGTGTGAGATACACAACACTTTAATTAAGTCACAGGATCTCACCTCCCCTTTTTTCTCTCTCTGGCCCTGAGAGTCAATCAGACTCTCTGCCCTTCGTTTCCCCTGTGTGGGAGACCGGTGTGCTGGCCTGAGTAGTTGGGGAAAGTCCCATGATTTATGGCCCTTTGCAGGCCTGAATGCCCCTCACTTCGCTGATGATAGAGCCAGAGGTAACAAGGACTGGTTGATCCAATCCTTTCTTCTATTTGCTAAATCCAGTTTTATTCAGTTTTACATTGGGATTTAAAGGCACTTCACAGCGTTTGCCATGTGATGCATATACTATTGGTAGATGAAATTGGAAAGATTTATCAGAGTACTTCTACGTGTAATTGGGAATATTTCTTACAGGTTGGGTGATAATCACATGGATTAGATGTTAATGATTAAGCACTCCAAAGGGAGAGAGGGGACATTTTATTCTCAGTCTCACATGGTAGACTTTCACTTCCTTATTCATTACTTTTTTCTCTCTCTTTTGATGTACCATAGAGCATTGTAACAGTGTTGAATGCATTTGTACGAGCAAATTGAAAGCAGCTTTAACTGAATAAGGGTAGGTATGAAAATCAGTTGGGGCTTAATATTTAACTTGTGACTCTGTGGCCTAGTCAAATGTCCCACACTGCTGTATCAACAACATTCAAGTGTACTGTATTGCAGATAATACACTACCACATGAAAAAAGCCCGTACTGAATCATTATGAGGTCCATTTTGAGGCTTTCCGCACTTGTTTCAGTCTCCATCGAAGGATCAAGCAACTCTGACATATTAAAATCAGCCACCCTTACATACACAGAGGGACGCACATGAACACACTCGCCAGCAGCAGCAGGGCAGTAACTCAAGGCCAAAGGAGGAGGTTTATTTCTATCATGGGCAAAGGCGCCAAATCATGTTGGTATGAACAGGGCTATATAAATGCAAATTGTATTGGAGAGCTATTAGTCCTGGAAAAGGTTTGTATGTAAATGCCCTATAGGACCACAGTGGAGCACTCGGCCAGTTCAGATTAGTGGGGTTTGTGGCAAATGTGCTGCAAAAGACAAAATAGAAAAATAGACAGAGAATGCAATTGCCTTGTGGTAAATCATGGTGAACAAGGTGAATTGTTGAGTAATTGAATGGCCAAGGTGTTTCTGTATTGTGTAGGCAAGAGAGATGTATTGAGGTCTGTTTCCTGTGTGCATTTTTCCTGTTACGGTCATTTTGTTCATGATACAGATTTTTTTTTCTGTATCATAGCCACCCTGCGAAAGTGTAAATGAGCAAAAATGTCGAAGCATCACTAAATGAATTACTGCTGATCAATTCCTGTCTTGTTTATGGCCTCATATTTCAAACCTATACTTTGTGGTTGGCAATAGAGCATACTAATATATTGATTAAAGAAAAGATTGGTGATTATGAAACAAACAAATCAAATATGGCACAGGATGCCACATCATTCATGGGAAGTAGATTTAATAATTGGGCATTAGGCTGTGAGAGACAACATTAGCGCAAGGCCGCCCTCTAGCTTTAGGTAGAGAGACTCACAGGCTTACAACGCCTATCAGTCATGAATCCACTACACAGAATACAAAATAATAATACTGAATTTTATTCAGACAGTAAATGCCTACATACCATTGCATTAAAAGGAGCACATTACAAAAAGACTTGTGTGCATAACCAGCAATTTAAATAAAACATCCTAATATATACAGTATATACATTTAATGATAGGCATTGACAGGGTTAAGAAGAACATCACTGTATAGGCAATGTCTACTTAGTTTTTATAGTGCCAAGTGAAGACAGAATGACAAAAGAGAAAGTTTCATAAAAAAACAACACATAAAATGATGACTGTGTAGGTCAAATGTAAAGTGCAACTGCAATTCTTCACGGATCTTTTGCTTCCTGAATTATTTCTTCCGAAACGTTATATTTCTGCAAACCCAGGTCATGCCATCCTGGAAAGAAGCAGACAATTTGTTTGCGCTGTGAAAATTAGTGAGCCACAGCTTAAAAGTAGGTTTAAAAGCCATAGTTTACTGCTGATGTCCAGGGCAATATGACATCATCCTTTTAAAAATATTACTGCAGCTGGTGATGACATTGTTATAGGTTGAACCATTTGAATACATATGGTGAAGACACAAGAGCAAAGCCTCTTTGGTCATTACAAACATGCTTAACTTCGGACCTTTAATCTGGGCGATCTTATACATAGTATTTATAGTTTGAGTAGGGAGTAGTCTTGTTCTCAGCTTTAACATTTAGAGTATATGTATATGTATATGATAAATAGACATCATATGTTTTCACAATATAAATTTAAGTTATCAATACCAATATTCTGTGAGTTCTGAAACTAACTGCAAAGACGGTTGGTGCCACTCTGCAGCCCACCCTGTCACAACTCTTGCATGTTGCAGTGTGTACTGTATTTACCTGCACTCCCTCAGCAGTGACAGCTGAGCAGGCCTGGACCTGCCACATGCGATCCCGGATAGTGTGCAGACTGAGACTTTCTGCCAGCTCAGACGCTGGGGAGGCTGTCACCAGGTCCTGCTTGTTGGCAAAGATTAGCAGTGGCACAGCAGCAAGCTTTTCCTCCTCCAGCAACTCAGCCAGCTCCTGGAGGAACAGACACACACGTAGTCAGTGACATGTGTACTGGCTGAGACAGAAAACTAAATAATATTGACTTTTTGGCTTTAATTGCACCCAACACCATTAGGAAATATGGTTAAAATTGAGTCTGCACTCCTACAATGAGAATATCGTCCTTAGTGATCACAGAAGAAATATCTAATTATTGCACTTCTTTTCTCTCACCAGGCTTGTCTCTTCAAACCTTTTCCTGTCTGAGCTGTCAATCACATAGATCTGCAAACAACAGTCATAGATATTACCAAAACGGTTCATACCATATATGAAATACTATATTGTGAGGACAACTATCTGTAGATGTTGAATTTTGGCGATAGTAACAATCAGGTTAAGTACATCAAAGAGAACCTACCAGCACATCCGTGTCTTCAAAATAATTCCTCCAGTAGGGGCGGATCTTGCGCTGACCTCCAATGTCCCAAACATTCAACTTGAAGCCAGATGATTGAACACTTTTTATATTGAAGCCCTGTTGAAATATAACATGGATGCTTAATGCTTTATTCACCACAGGTAAATTAAAGCCTGATTTAGAATTCTGTTTGACTGGAAAATGAAGAAATGTATGTGAGGAAATGTGTGACAACTGTGAAAAGATGACATCTCCACCGTGTGTGACTCAGCTACTAGATGTGTGCCTATTTGTACTTGTGTGGGGGTGATGTGGCTGATATCTTCTGCTGCCAGCTGTTTCAGCAGAGTGGTCTTGCCAGCATTGTCCAAGCCGAGCAACAGTAAGCGCACCTCCTGTTCTGGAGACTGCTTTAGCCTCCGAAGAATGGACAACAGGCCCTGCAGGTGGAGCGGAGTAAGAGCCTTCAATGGGACAGCAGGTTCAAAGGTGACGTAGACAAACCTGCAAGCTTTTTCTCACTATTGTTACATGGCCTAAGCTGTATTATGTAAAGCACCAGTCATCAGAGGCCAGCATGGCGTCAGGGGTTGGCAGTGGAACCCAGCATAGCGTGTACAGGAGGTTGAACACTCACCCCACAGCAAGAACCATCTAGAGCATGAGGATTTAGCTGTTAGCTGCTTGCAGTGATTTACACGTGTCGGAGCTAAAGCTCTCATTGGCCAAGATTAAGCATGGGCACAGTGAGTGGGTTGTGTCCAGAAGGGGGTAAGGAAGGCTTTGGCTCAAGCCATGTACCTTGCCGTGTGTTCTGCTGTCACTGCACAATTGTGACCTGTATCATGGGCACTGACATGTGACAGTGTTTTCTTTGGCTTTTTCTTGATTTTGTAACACTATTTTAAATCAATTTTATTTATAGTGTCAAAATCCCCTCCCCAAATAAAAAATTTAATAAAATGCTTGTTGAGATTGAATGATCCCCAAAAAATAATACAACTTTGTTTGAATTAAAACTATTACAATTTGCAATTGCTATTTTCAGTGACAACCCATATTATCATTGACACAAAACTAATTCAGTATGTTTTCTATTCAAACTACTTAGGTGCCCCATTCACTACCAAGTAATGCTAGCCGGCTGTAGCTAACAGTTTTCAGTAAAGCACATCCTAGAAATCAGCCTATGTCATATAACAACAACTACTATCGTTTAATACAGATATAAACTAAAACCATCATGCTCTAACTCCAAAGCAGCCACGGCTGTGAATCGTTATGACTCACCATGTTTCCTCAGGTGTTGGTGTTGTGTCCCTTTGCTCAGACTAAATGGATTAACATCTTTCTAACCATGCTTCCCAGCTGTTAAATTCTGTTGCCAGGGGAACTGTGACGTCAGGGTTACAGCTGTGCATTTTTCGGCACGAAACCAAAAATGCACCATGCAAAATATGACCCTAAAAATATGTGTATGGCTTCTTCATGAATACATAAAGAATAAACTTAATTGGCATTTGTTATTTTATATAAATATTCATTTTGTTGAATTGATTTTTTTTGGAAAGTGCTTCAAATAAACATTATTATTTTAATATCATGATTGAACACTTTTTATATTGAAGCCCTGTTGAAATATAACATGGATGCTTAATGCTTAATTTATTCACCACAGGTAAATTAAAGCCTGATTTGGAATTCTGTTGGACCGGAAAATTAAGAAATGTATGTGAGGAAATGTGTGACAGCTGTGAGAAGATGACATCTCCAGTGTGTGACTCAGCTAGATGTGTGCCTATTTGTACTTGGGTTGGGGGCGATGTGGCTGATATTTTCTGCTGCCAGCTGTTTCAGCAGAGTGGTCGCCAGCATTGTCGTGTAAATACGAACATGTATTTATTGTTTATTGTATTTATTATTCTGTTTAATTAAAGGGTTGATTCGAGAAAGCTTTAGCTAAGTATGAAAGGTCATAACGTCTGAGTGTTGAGAATTACTGCGCAAAGTGAGGAAATAACGTTACCTTGCGAATACATGATTAATACAATTATTGAATTTAATAAATTAAAAGCAACAATGGTCTTAACTTTTTTAAGTACGCTAATCTTCTGCATTTAACTTAAATTCGGGTTTGAAGCATAATCCCCGATCTACTTTAAGACACAGGACTCGCAAAAAGATATACAACTTCTGTAACTCTACAGTTGGTATATCTCCTTCCGATTTCACCATAGACTGTATAAAATAGGTTTTCACACACGCTTACACACAGCGCCCTCTAGAGTTCAATCGCCGACTCCGTTTCGTGTTACTACTGGTGCTGTTTCTAGTCAAGGAACAACAAAACATGTTCGAGTGCGACTGGCTAAAGGGTTAACCAGCAACTGACACCGGCAATCACCTCAACAAGTCAACGATTCGACCGACTGCTATATGATTCCCGTCGTGTTAACGGCCGAAGACCCAGAAAGATGCCGCAGAAAGCACTGGGATCCATTGTAGGTCTTCTTTGTACCGGGACCTGTCTGGTGCAGGTAAGCCACCGCTAGAGCTCCCGGTGCCGGCTGACTCTTCCAGCCGAGGCCGCTGCTCTTGGGATGGGTGAAGGCCTTCTGCCGATCCTTTTTGTTTCCTCCACAAAGGAAACTGGGCACGGTTCGCTATTGTATGCTGTGGGTGACGTCAGTTAGTCAAAGTTTTCATTCATATTTCGACAGTTAACTTGCCAGAAGATTTAGGCTATAATTCGAAGATACACAGATTTTTTTTTTTATTACCTCAGTTTTACTGTTTGAACCAAGGGTATCAAGAATAGGTTAGCCGTTGCTAACTGGTAACGTTACCCGGTGTTGGCGTGTTTGTTTCTATTGTTTATTTATAACGTTAGAGTTCTTGATATTAGCTATCGTTAACGTTACCTAGACAGGACAGTCAGTCCCAGTTTGTCCAGTTTCCTTCCCTGATACAGCTAGCTAGCTACTTGCTGTTTTATGTCAAAATAAGTTGATGACGATATGAACAACACCCACTATGGTACTTGAGCAATTTAGCATTTTATCTGCACATTTGTGGACGTACTGACCTTGTTCGGCAGCAGTAACGTTAGCGTTGTTCTATTGCTAGCTACTTGTTCTCTAAATGCACTTTCAATGTTGTTTTTTGTAGTAATTAATAATTGTACTTAAATGCTTGCATTGCCTCGGTACCATCTGAATCTCATTGTATTTTATATTATAACTATAAGTGTCACAGTACAGAAAATGAGCACAGAAATGTGCAAACATAATATGTGGCACTGAAGTGACAAATGACAAAGTCCTAGAAATAGGTCAGTCTTTCAAGAGCTTGCTATGCAGTTTCTTGTTATCTTGTGTGATGTTGACTTTCACTTGTGTACCTCTTGTGTGTATTTAAGGGGAAGGAGTTCTGTTTTGGGGTAAACAATGAACAGTACCGCTGTGACATGGGGTACTGCTGCGGAGAGACCGAGTGCTGCACCTACTACTACGAGCTCTGGTGTAAGTTCCTATGTTTTCTTTTTTTCTTTTCCCAATTATTAATTCACATAAATCACATCCCTATTGTCCATTAAATTCTGATTTTGGAGATTTAAATTCCTCAGGATTTTTGTTGCCAGTCTTGTTCATTAGGATTACATTGAGTTTGTCCTCCCTCATAGGGTTCTGGTTGGTATGGACCCTGATCATCATGCTTAGCTGCTGCTGTGCCTACCGACACCGGAGGGTTAAGATGCGTCTTCAGCAGGAGCAACGTCAACGTGAGATCAGCCTCATGGCCTACCAGGGAGCCTCCAGCTCCTTCATTTCCCCTCCACCACTCAATCTAAGTGAGTAGTCTTTGTGCTTGCTATGGGGTCGTCAATGATGCCTTCCAGAATTAAACACAATACAGACTAGGTGCTACAAACAAGGGTTGTGATGGTGTTAACATAGAAGCCCGGATAGTCTTTTCTAAAGCAACTTTTTCCACAACCTCCAATGGAATCCTCATGTGCTCAGGGACCTGCTGGGGATTCAGTTTCTGCTGGGTCTGCTCTGAGGTCTCCCCTGAATCATTGCATTGCTGCAGCTCTATACCAGGGTTGTCTTAGATAACTTTACTCCTCTACTTATCAGACAAATTAAGGCCATCCTACAGGTTTCATGTTCACAGCTTGTATGCACAGTATTATTGTAAGGGTCAGGACTTTGAACTTTGCTCTGTCCACCACCAAAGTACAATGAAACGTCCACATTACAGCAGCAAATCTCACAATCTTTTTCACTCAGATCCACAAGAGACAGGACATCCACAAGATACATAAACTTTCCTTGGAGAAGCTGTTCTCTCCTCTTCCTGAATGAAACAGACCTTTTTACTGAGAGAGAGTGAGTCTTATGGCGTTTTTCCATTACATGGTACCTGCTCGACTCGCCTCGATTCTACTCGCCTCGACTCGGCGAACTGTGCGTCCCTTTTCCATTGCAGATTTTAGTACCACCTCAGCATGGCTGGTCGTCATAGCGACTGCCGTGGGCGTGGCTTGGTAGCGTTGCATTTCCTCCCCGACTCATTTCCTGGTTCTCCTTCTCCATAAACAACATGAAATCAACAAGATAGTTAACTTTTACTGCTCCAGATTTCCCACCGTGGTCAGAAAGAACAGGGCAGACACTTTGTTTCTCTCACTATATGACTCTAGAGTCGCTACTCGCTGCGGAGCTAATCGCCGGCACTCTCTCACTTCTCCCTCGCTCACTTCTCCCTCGCTCACCAGCTACACACACACACACACACACACACACACACACACACACACACACACACACACACACACACACACACACACACACGGCGACTCGACACACACCAGCGCACAAGTATAAACATCAGGCCACTTGTATGCTACGGAGAAAGCTCTGCGTGGAGCCTCCGGCAGCAAAAAAACACTGCTGGCTAAACTATTTAAAAATGCCGTCCGTCGCTAGCAATGCAGTGACGATTCTTTCCGACCAATCTGTAGCCTGCAGGGTTTCACGTCACCTTCTCGGCTCGCCTCAGCTCGCTTGGAACCTCGACTGAGGAGGTACTTAAAAAAAAAAAGTACCTGTTAGCAGGTACCAGCTACTTTTTTTTTCGTAATGGAAAACCAAAAAAGTAGAGTAGAGGCGAGGCGAGTAGGTACCATGTAATGGAAAAGTGCCAATAACCTTAGAATTTAAGGTGCTGATCTCGTCCCGATCTTGTCATACTTAGCGGCAAATTGCCTGAAGGCATATTGGAGATCATAGTCTCACATTGTCAGAAGGGCATCAGACAGCAGAGATTCCACCCTGATGTCAGTGGTCACTCCGGACCTTGACTGCAAGTTGATATCGTATCCCCTTATATCACAATCGGAGTGGGACAAGGGGCACACTTGTTAACAATCCGAGACCCACAGTGAACATGCTTGACTTAATGTCAAGAATGTGAACACAACTCTAACTTTGAGCAGACGATGACTTACACAACGACCCTGTTAACATATACTGAGTCTTGCAGCTCTTCCCACAGGATATCATTGGGAACGTAGTAATAAGCCTTTTCCAAATTCTCGGGGTACGCTTTAGCTTTTTTTCTTAGGCATGCCTTCCAACATTACAGCTATAAACCTGTTACCCCGATGTATTTAATGACATTTTCCATTTATCTTTATTTGAAATGTATCTTCACAGACAACATTCATATCAGGCTGAGTTCTGGGACAACATATTTTCTAGTTTTCTACTTATGTCTATCAATGATATGGGTGTGAAGTGCTATTTTGTGAAATAGACAAGAGAGGAATATAAAGTGTGTGCAGAAAAGATCAACAAATCACAGTGTAATCAACATGAGAGCTGCAAAGATTAATCGATTGGTTTTCAACTATTACATTAATTGCCCTTATTTTGATAATTGATTAATTGGTTTGTTTTTATGAAAAAAAAGGAAAAGATTCTTATATATATATATATATATATATATATATATATACATACATACATACATACATACATACATACATACATACATACAATTATTATTAATTAGACCTTTTTATTTTTTCACGGAAAGGGCAATTTTCAAGAGGTTTTTGAATATCTTTTTTAAATGATTTATAAGATTTTGAATACAAAACACCAAAAACACTATGTAAGCCCTTACATGTGCGAGGAAAATAAAATGTGATGAAGGTCTTTGTAGACACAACAACAACAATAATGATAAAACCCACAAGGGCAAATAAATGTGTGTCTATATCTATCTATCTATCTATCTATCTATCTATCTATCTATCTATCTATCTATCTATCTATCTATCTATCTATCTATCTATCTATCTATCACTACACACATATACAGTATATATTAAAGTAAAAGAAAGATAAAATAATTAAGTGACAAAGATAATGAAAATAGTACTAAACGAAACATAGACATATGTTAAGAAAACAGCCAGATAGGATGGCAGTGGGTGGTCAGTTGGCAGGACACCAAACAGGCCGATCAAGGCTGATGGGTGGATGTTAACGGATATGATGGCTGAAGGTGAGTCAAATATAGATTTCCAGAACGCCCACAGAGCAGGACAAGACCAAAGCATGTGGGTCGATTTTTAAATATCTTTGAGTTGTTTACAAAACAAGACATTTGAGGACGTAATCTTGGGCATTGGAAAACAGTGATGTAGAGCTGCAACCAACCATTATTATTACTGATTAATTTATTGATTTATTTTTGCAATTAATACTTTCATTGTTTGGTCCATAAAATGTTGGCAAATAGTAAAACATGCAATTTCCCCTAGCCTGAGTTGACCTATTCAAACTCCTTGTTTTGTCCAATACTTTAGTATCATAGAGGACTAAGCAGCAAAATTAACACCTGAGAAGCTGGAACCAATGATTTTTTTTTTTTCTTGGCATTGTAGCTAAAAAAAAAAAAAATGACTTAATTGATTATCAAAATAGTTTTCAATTCATTTTTTGTTGGCTGGCTAATTGATTCAACGATTAATTGTTGCAGCTCTACATGGATGTATGACTGCCCTTACAGGGATGATGCTTTGAAAGCTGAAGCCCTTTGTATTTGTTGACTTTCAGGGTTCTGGAATGACTGCAAGCTTCCTGATTATGAAGAGGTGGTAGGTCACCCCCCGACACCACCTCCTCCGTATTCTGAAAACCCTCCTGAGACTACTCCAGCACTCCCTCCACAACTGAGCCAGCCAGAAGCCACGGTGCCACAACCCCTGCCTGAGGCAGACCCGAGAGTGGACAGTCAGGCCTCAAGCTCATCATCAGACCAGGAAGCAGTGGCTATGCCGGTCCCAGCACAATGTCTGGCAGAGGCCGTGCTGATGGCGGCAGAAGAAGAGGAGGATGAGGAGCTCCTGACTCGGCGTCGCCACGTCACCGGCGACTCAGGGATTGAGGTGTGCGTTTGCCAGCTGGATGTAGACGAGGGCTCAGGGCTTGAGGAGGAAAGCGACGAGGAGCACCGCATGTGCAAGGTCAGCGGTCAGGACTGCTGCCCGGGGCATCAGCCGCAGCCCTTCAGACAAAAGGAGCACACCTCTGAGCTGCCCAGCCAGACCGCTAGCACCAGCACTGGAGACCACATGGTGTGATCCACAGCGTAACTAACCAGCCAGCCAGCGTGCTTTCTGCTTCACGCAGGGTGAAACAAGATCTCAGTTGCATCATCATCATCACCACAACAAGACTGTTTGTGTTTTTAATTCTTTGAACTAACACACAGGCATGATGATGATGATGATGATAACTAATCCTTAATGGCTCCTGATTCGGAAAGACAAATAACACATTGTGTGGACACATTATTTGCTTTGCTTTTCTTTAGTGGGGAAACCAACAAACGCATGTCGTTGCTCCATTTGGTATGTTTTCCCTTAGTGCTAAATGAGAGAATGTCATTGGGTGGTGAGAGGGCAGCCATTGATTGTGACTGAAACCAGAATTGACTCTTTCCCTTGCTTCTGCCCTCTCCTTGAGCACTGCTGTCATGTTTCCGTTTTTATGCCTCGCCACGCTCCTTGATCACAACATTTCCAGCCATCCTTCCATCTGATATTTTACCCCCGATGGGATGGTCAGCTTGGAGCATACCACTACGGTCAACAACATTTCTCCCCTATCCCCACTGTGACTCTGAGGCAGTGAAGTGAAAAGGGAAAAAAAAAAAAAAACTCTTGAAAACTGGATGAATCGACAAGAGCACACCATTTCGTTTTCCCCAAAGCTGTGTGTGCGTGAGTTTGTGTGTGTGCTGTGAAATCTAGGGCACAGCTGCCTGATGATGTCAGCTCTGAGGTCATGGCAACCAGCATCTGGTGTGAAGTCTGTGGGACTTTTCACATCTAGAGTGGGGGAGACTATACACCCACAAACAGCAGAGAGACGAGAAAGAGTTGAGTTCGTTATTTTGTCTCTGGGTTTTAAATGTCATATACCCCCCAGCCCATTTTTCCTTTTTGATATCCATATTGTGGTCTCCACAGCTCTGTGATCACCAATTAGCATTACTGTAGGTAAGGAGCAACAGCTTTGAATGATTCATCTTCCCACTTCGGTGTCTGACTGCATTATATTCATCGAGATAGCCAAGAGGGCTATGCCACCGATTTTGTAATGAATAAAAAGCCTTTTGGTGGCTCTGTGTTTTATTTACTGTGTTATGTCAGAGTGAGTAGTAGTAGTAGCAGCCTTTTGCTCATTCTAAACAGAAGTATAGAGTTTGGATGTTCATAAGGAAGGATGTGCTTTATTTTTTTATTTCATTTCATAACCAGCTACACTTCAGTAAATGCCGCCGGTATCACCGTTAATGCAACAAAGCTCCTGACGGGGGCTGCTAGAGCGTGTACTAATGAGTGAATATTATAGTGCAGTAGGGAAGGGTTGAGTCTTGTGTGTTTGTATATCTGTATAGTGCTGTAGCATCTGGTAACACTTGCTCAGCACTGAGGTGGATTAACTATTAAAAGCACTGGTATTTTGCATGAGGCTTGAATTTCTGTTTATATTTGAGTTCATTGGTATTTTCTAGCAGTTGTGCTACTTCCTTTGCTCATCGGTTTGTCAAAATGATAGTGGGATACTGTGGCTACACAGCTGTGTACCCAGATATGGGGTAAATAAATTGACTGGTTTTAGATCTAGTTTCATTGTGTTATGTCTGCGTGAGCCATGCTATGCTGTTGTGCGGTGCTGGTAGCTAGTTATCTGGTGCTGTGTCGGCGGCCTCTGTAGTGCTTAGCAGTGTGAGGGATTTGCAGTGGTATTTGGGTATTTTTGGCAGCAGAGGGCAGGTGCCTTTAGCTAGTTGAGATGGATGCAGGCTCTGTGCAGTGTTGGCACAGCTGCAGAATCTATTGTGATTAACTGCATGCTTCTCTGTGTTGCATGTTGCTTGCCCAATATACTGTACAGTGTGTATTCAAAGTATAGCAGTCAAACTGGTTGTTGTCAGTAGGAAAACCACCGCAGAACAAAATTATGATTTGTTGCCAGATTAAAGTCTGTGCAAGACGAGCAGTAACTGATAAATCACTAAATGTTTTATTGACAATTTGTTTGGAATAATGTTCGACAACTTTTTTTATTTGATGCTGTGTGTGAAAATGGACACAGTGTAAAGACTCAGGTCGGTCTTTCTGCTTCACACAAGCACACATGCTCACAAAGTGCTGCCAGCTGACAAAGTGGGGAGTAAATGCTAACGTTTCAAGCTTGTCAGATATATTTTTTCAGGCATTCAAATTAATGTAATCATTTAGATTAAATTCTTCACAAGACGTGACACTAGGTTCTGCACGTAAATGTAATTGTAAGACACGTGCAGTTCTGTGGCCCATGAAAGTGTTTCCTCCAGCTAGCAGCAGCCCTGAGCTCTGTACTGGCTGTGGTTTGTGTTTCTACCATTTGAGCTACACCAAGTACTGCTGTGGCTAAAGCGTAGGAAAACAATACAAGAGGGCCGGTGCACCAATAACATAAATATAGAGTGAAACTAGACAAATGCACGGCTGCCTAAGGCTTACATTGAAAGAAGATTTAGTTTCATGTTCATTGAATAGGCCTAATCAAACATGCTGTTGCGATGTTTGCAGTCCTTGTGTTGCCGTAGTCGTGCAGGTGCTTAAATATGAAGCCAAACTAACATGACCGCGACCTTTTCAGAGGAGCTGTTACACTGTGAGCATGACTGCACACCCATTAGCAGAAGTAATATAAGGCATTTTTGACCAACACACCTCAAGCTGCCTTGCTGCATCTCTAGAGAGCAAATGTCTTGATTATGGAGCCGCACAATAAAATATGGCCTCTGTATGCAGAAACGGATGCGCTACTGCCTTATTAGAGTAGATGTAGTTTCTTTTGAATGGTAATAGTTGTGTTGTTCCTAGCATGACTGCTTCAGAGCAGGGAAGTGCTTTTGTGTCGATAGAAAATGGTATCTGAGCTTGTTTAGAGAGTGTGCTTGCTTTATGAGGAGAGGATGTGGTTTCGTTACATTTAAAGCCACACGATTTAAACCGTCACATGTTCTGTAGAGTTGTTTTTTTTCTATTGGTTTTGTATCTGTGGGGTGGTTGTGTTGAATTTTCAAATACTGTGTGTCTAGTTAGTTGTAGCACTAATGGAATTAGTCAATACCAGATTTTGTGCTCGTTCTGTTTTTTGTTTCATGGATGTGGTTGCAATTAGTTTGTGATATTAACTGGCTTGAAAGCATGAGGAAAAACGATTTAGTTTTTTATGGTTTTGTTGCGATTCCTCTTATTTGTGTTTTGGAGGACAAAAAAAAGAACTCTCAACAATAGATTGCTTTCTAACCTTCTTGCTAAGGTGCATTTTTGCTTATTTGTATACATATGTAGACAAAATAATAGGGGATGAGGGGAAGGATAGGGGATCTTTTGTGCATGAGTGAACTGGAGGTCCATAGTTTTCCCATTGCCAAAAAACCAGTATGCCTCCCTGTTTTTCACGTTTACCGAAATTAAGGGCTATATCAGTCATCAATCATGGACAAACATCCATCCATTTCACTGACTGATTCGTCTCCACTGTGCTGTTCATTTCAAGCCACGGTTGCCGAGATCCACCATCTGAACATGGTCAGTGTTTGGGTTTGGATGTTCTTTTAACTTGGTGGAGTTCATATTTAACAATAGTTGATTGTTTATGGCCGCTTATGTTTGTTTTATAGGCTTTTTTTTTTTGTCAACGGAGGTGCGTGATGCGACATCCCTCCAACCTCCCCTCCCGATGCGAACGATTCTTCCTTACGTAACTAGAAGCATGTGTGGCTGTTACTTTGGGCTGTTGGCTCTTTGTGGACCGTGACTCCACCCTCCACCAGGCTCTGTCTTGGTAACAGAAAGTGTAGCCAAGCACTCTGCGTGTGGACCCTTGGAAACAGGAGGGCACGTCCACTCATGCAGAAGTGTCGACAGAATAATCTACCAAAGTCGCTGCCATCTCCATGCTACACAGATTTTCACAGTTTTCACCGGTGTGCGTGTGGTTGTCATGACGATTTTGTTTCCCACTCTCAGGGTTATCTTTAACAAGCAGTGCTAGAGTTTTAAATTAACACTTTTTTTTTTTTTTGTTTGGACCCACCAGTCTCGTAAAGCCAAAGCCGTTCTTTCATGATAATTGTTTCCCCCTTGTTGTCTGGTGTTATTTCTGCATCATGCAACTCTGTAGTCTATTGTACTTTAACTCATCTAGGCTATGCAAAAACATAAACCTACTGTTATATGCTGCGACCCCTTTCTTTGTCATTTGTCTGTTGGCATCAGTACAAGCAATATAACTCTGAATACTTGTGGCACTGTACTGTACTGTACTGTAATCTACTTTTGGTTGGTGTGTGTGTTCATGTTTGTTTAAGAAAACTTGTAAAAAAATAAAAACGTAATGCTACTGCAATGATGTGGTGGGAACGTATGCTTCAGTGTCAGCTGAGGGGCTTGAGTTAAAAAGCCATTCTAGTTTATATATTCCTCCCCCCGCCCCCCTCTTTTGGGCTTTTTTTTTCCTGCCTGGAAAAAAAGAGCCACTAACACTTTCTAATCCGGACCTATAGATAAACCACATAATTAAGTTGTTTAAGCCGGAGGAAAAAGTTGAATATATTGTTTTTGTTGGATGAATTCATGTTTGATATCTTTAATCTGTTTGCCATTTTTCCATCCCTCATTATTGCACTAATTCGACGTGTTGGTTTTTCTCAGTTAAAGCAACAGCTTTCTTCTTTTTCCATCTTGATGAATTTTGACTGACCGTTCCCTTTTTAATCCTCAGTTATTACAACACCATCAAAACGTTTGTATATTATACATATGAAAGACCTCAACATGGAACACAGTTGACTTATATTAGACCAGGACACATTAGGCTGACACAGGAACGCTCTGAACTTATCGGTGTCATTGTTTCAGTCCAACATCTTGTAAACTGTACTTTGTTCTCAACCATAGATAATACCAAACAGATGGAGGTGCCATGGTTGAGCTATGTGGATTTTTCTTTTTTGGGCCAAAATTACAAACCTCCTACTTTGAGAAAGAAGCAGACATCTACAAACACACAATAAACTCTTTCTACATTGTTTTCCTAATAACTTTAAACACTTCAAAATGAGTAAAGTGTAAAAAAATAAAATAAAGCACTGAATGATAGATAAAAATGCTTTTGTATACTAAGAAGTCTGCTGTGTATTCGTTGGGTCATCATTTGTATTTTATTTTTTTAATAAAACAAAGATTGACACTCAACTGACCAACCCTTGCCATTTCTTGACTCAAAAACATTTGATTTCTTCCATTTAACCCTTGTGTTGACTTTGGGTCAAATTGACCCGTTTTCAATTTTTGTTTTATATCAGAAAATGTGGGATGTAGAAATAAGCGCTGAAAATGTAAAGAAGAAAATTTTTACAATTTAAAACAGGTTTAATTTCAAGGTTGATGGAACACAACACAAGGGTTAACCTCAAGTAGCCTTTTGCAGGATCTTCTTGTAAACATTTGTAAAGCCTGAAAAATTGGAGAAATTAACCTTGAGGACTTAAGTGAAAATCATGCCCTGCCCAGACATGAGACAAAGCTAAGATATTGATCTGGAGCATCATCACATGGCTGTGTGACAAGCGCCTCAAGACGGTTGGCCTGAATTATTGACGGGATGTTATGTCATCCGAAAACTAGGATGTTGTTGCCCACACACACTGAAAGGTCAAACAAACAAATAAACAATATTTGCTCTTTAAGGAGGCAATAGTAATGGTTCAGGACAAAGTCAAGAATAGTTACAAACCGTAATTAATGGATCACTGAATGGATATATGAGGCACACGGTTGTCATACAAAACAAACAGAACAGAAATAAGGTAGGGCGGTTGTCAAAGTGGCTACAGGAAAATACTCATTGCACAAATGAAAACAAAGCACCACATAAAAAATGTATGATGTTGACATGAGGCCTGCAGCCATTTCCAGAGCGTACAGATGTCGATAGGGCCCGGCCAACACCTCCATCCAAAGGAGGCAGCCTGAGGCCAAACCAGCATGTTCAGTTCACTGGAAAAGCATATACCGTATGACAGAAACACAGAGGTGGTGTTTTTACATATAACACTAAAGAAACAAACAAAAAGTAATTTTAGTGTTCAGTGTGCAGAGAAAAATGATTTACAATAAATAAGTAGTCATTCAAATTCTCTTCAGTGCAAAGTCCATTTCAGACATTTAAATATATCTATTTAAAACAAGAGTTTGCTCTAAACTGATCAACAAAAAAACTTTGATCCATTTTCTCATATACTCACATAACAGTGATAAATACAAACATTTTGTGAGAGATAATATTGTTGAAAAGAAATTGCTTTGCCACATGCATCAATGGGACAGGTCAGTTTTATGCATATGCTTTACATAAAAGTTAAAGCATCATGGTAACGAAGAACAGCGGTAGCCTAGATGATTCATAAAAAATATCCAACAAATGTCATGCACACTACAACTACATGATGAGAATATACAGCATACTATATAGTATACTCGGAGATGCTTTTTCTAATTCAAAGAGCAGTCGAGTTAGCAATGAGCTACAGTAAGCATAGCATCATTGGTTTTTAGTGCTATATGGTTAGTCACACTGTAGAGTGGGGACACATTGGATGCTTATATATTTATGTTTCTCAAAGCCATAAAATCACATCAGTAAACTGAAAAATAGTTCAAAGAAATTTGAAGTTGTCATATGCAGCAAACGGTGAAAATTAAAATTTATGTAGCTGCTCATTAGATGTCATACTGCACGTCTGCTGCTGTGTAACAAGTACAGAGGTGGAGATGGTAAGGCCGAGTTGGTGTGTGTCAGGCAGGACAAAAACAAAGTCCTACTGCTTCATGACGACCAATGGCAAAGTTGGACAATGGCTATTTGTAGCAGGTGATACATCTACTTCGTCCTCTGTTCAAATAGTGTTGTCCTCAGGATGAAAACAACCTGCTGCGCTCTACTGGGCAACAGCGGTGTCTCACTTCCGTTGGGTCCATGGACCACAGTAGACACCACCTCCATCTTTTTTTGTTCTTTCTCAGTAGAAGCGCTTGCGTCGACTCTCGCTCCAGTGGCTGTAGACCACCAGGCCGATAACGATGAGGAAGATGCAGCCCAACATGGAGAAGAACACGGTGAAGAAAATAGCTAACCCACTCATCCCTTCTTCAGTCTGACCCACTGGAACAGAGGACAATAGTCAGGGAGAAAGAAGGAAGGGTGAAAAAAAATGACAGTGAAGGTGAGGAAAGATGCAGGAAAGAGTGACATGAAGCAAAAAGACAGAGAAGGAGAGAGGAAGAGAGTGACGTTGATATTCCCCAATAATGTGTGTGTGTCTTACATCTGAGTAGCTCAATGTTATCCACACTGGGTATGGTTATCTCCTCTTCTTCCTCCTCTTCCTCTTCCTTTCGACTCCGCAACACCGTCAGTTGGTAGAGTTTCAGGGAAATTATATCATGGTTATCTATAAGTTGAGAATCAGAAAATATGATTAAATTTAGATAAACACACATCAATTAGAAGTGATTATACAGTATGTGGTTAAAAGGCCTCACGCTTTTCCCCGCAAATGCCTAACAGAGCAAAAATAAAAGCATCGCCTTAGTTCAGGCAGAGAGCAAAGCCTTTTCCGCCGAATCTAGCTCCTTAATCTCTCTAATGCTACATTCTATATTCTGTATTTAGCACTGAGTCTACAGTCCGATTACTCAAAGGATTAGTTCACTGAATTGTAATCTTATCTCTTCGCATCAACAGTATCACGGCATGACAAGCTACAGCATACTGTATGCATCAATACACCTGTGAGTGATGTCTGTATCTTCTACAAGGCTCTGTTTGTTCCTCCTAAATCAATGATGCAAACACAGCTGAGTAGCAGAAAAATTATGATTTTTACCAGATAAAATAGACTTTGAAACTAGGAGAGAAAAAAGTGCTGGGAAAGTAGTGATTTTAAATCCCCATTACTTGGGGAGCTGTTTGAGACAGTGAAAGCTGTTTACCTGAGAGGTCTCCAGTGATGGCTGTAGCTCCAAAATAATAGCCTTTGGGAAGCCGCACCCCGGGTATGTCCAGGCAGTCCCTCCACTCATGTTGCCCGTCGATGTCTATCATCACCTGAGGAACAAGACTTAATTCAGTGAATTTTAGAGAGCCACTGAATGTAAATAACTGGGCATCTAATTCATCTCAGTTCTGTTTCCAAAAGCAGGTTTACTGAGTTATCGGAATGACTTTGTGAGTAAAACATAGAATCCCCTAAAATCTTGGATACTCGGGGCAGCCTCTAGCTCACCCAGTAAGAGCGTTCGCCCCATGTTAGCGGAGTCCTACAGTGGTGCATCCGAAATGTAATAACTTTTGGTATGTATCTATGTGCAAAGCCCTTGCTTGAAAATATTAGAAAGATGTTGAAAATCAAAACATGTATTTCCCTCTGTGTAGCTGCCAGACTATACTCAATAATTGCCCGGTACCTGCCTGTACCTGCTTTAATGGAGCATAATGGAATTCTGTTCTGTTTGTGTCTGTATACATTATTCTATTTCTCAGTGTAACCTTAAACAGGGCATTTTCTCAGCCAACCTACACTTTATAAATACATTTTAGTGGGTCAAACTCAGTCTACCTAGTGCATGCTAATAACAGGTTGGACGAATGAGGACATGAGGTGTGTGAAGTGTCTGCGTGTGCTAAGCAGTGTTATTACTGTAGATAATTGAAGACAGAGTCTCTCACCGTGAGCCTGCGGCGGACGTATCGGATGAAGAGGAAGGTGTCATGTTTGAGGTTGCGCACCATGGCGTTGCAGCCGCCAAGCTCTGTGGGGCGACCGTCCCGCTCGTGGTCATAGCTGATGCTGCCGTTCCCAACCATAGCCAGAACGAAGGGGAAAATCCTCTTGTGGTCACAGGGGGAAAAGAGAGAGATGAGGAAATTGTCTTGATTTTACTTAAACCCTCATCATACGCTGATGTAGCAATGATGCTTTTGCAATTAGGTCATGTAGGCTTTTTGTAAGAGACTGCATAAACGAAATCTATGCTGTTCATTATTTAGAATTTAAAAAACTCTTATTTACTAACTTGCACTTACACTGTTTCACTTGAATGTCATATTTAGTTGAATGTTTTTTTCCTTGTATTCCTTTATCCTTTTGGAATTCATATTAATCTGATTAAGAAAATGTCACAGTATTGTTTCAAAAACAAGGGTATGTTTGCAGTCAGAGAAGCATTAAGGACCAATGAAGGCATCAAATGTTCCAAAAGCTGGTTACCTGTGTGCGTGGAGTATATCTTTTCTTCTGCGCCTGACTCCAAATGTTTGCACAAAAGAACACAAAGACAGCCATTTTACACAAATTTGCAAGAGCCCTTGTCCATGGCTCGCCCTCAACCCTACTGTACTTTCCCACAACACTTGAGATCTACGCAGTGCTACTCCAGCATACCTCTAGGTGTTTCTCCTCATTAGGATACGTGTCCACAAACACACCCAAGCCAGTGAAGTTGTCCATATTTCCAAATACAGGACCTGTAAAATAAGACAGTGTTGATAATATATAAAAATTACTTATTTTTTTATGAGATAAAGAGTTAGGTCCCATAGCGTTTACCTTTTTGTGCACGTTCCTTAGTGTACCATATGGCTAGCCCATCCCCATTCAGGTTCTTCTTCCCTTGCCCGTGAATCTTAAAGTGCACCTGCATCTCCCAATCTGTCAGATGGCAAGGCTAAACACACACAAGAGTTAAATAAAGCCACTGAAATACATAGTGTTTACTCCAACAACTAGGCAATATATAAGAGGGCAATAAGAAATTCTCAAATTTTGGATTTGGGGGAGTAAAGGTCTTTGGTAAGACCCAACACCTTTAAAAACCTTATGACCAAAACGTAATTAGTCTAATACTGAAGTCTGGTTTCACTTTTAAATGTGTTTTCTGTTGCACTGTTGAGTGTCAGAGAGATGACTGGTTGGGTTGACGTCAAGGCAAGAGGAGCCCTTTGGCCCTCAGTCACCAAATAAAGTATAAACGTTCAAGTCTTCCGTTGAGTCAGATAGTATTCAGGACAGCGTTTTAGAGATATTAAGTATTCACCCAGCCACAATCATGGGCAGCAGGCCATGAGGGTGTTTATTTTGGTTAGTGCGAGATAAGATCCAACACAGTTACAGCAAAGATGACACACTGTCTGAAAGCAAAAACCAGTTGCTAAAACATCCTCCCAATACCAAACCCATAATTGACTATCTCTACTTTACTGGCTAATTATAACCAGTTGTAACTTTATAACGAAACATAAACATAAACCACAAAGAATACAGTAAATACCTACTTGCTATCATTAACAGTCAGTGCAGTCACTATTACCTCTAGGCTACTGTACAAATCGTGCTGATATTTCCAACCCTTTGATAACTTGCATGGTATACACTGAGTTGTCAGGAAATCAGCATTTAAAGCAATGAGGGTAGACTAAATATTAGGAACACCACTCAGAATAACGCAATAAATACAATTCAGCAGAATCCAAGACGAGTGCTGTTGCCTTCGTGAGGTTGGATTTTAATGCAGGGCTGTTTTATTAGACTGCATTAGTTTTTGGTTGGTGAACCTAATAAACTGACAGCTGAGTGTGTACAAGCATGTTTAACTTCTACTTAAGGGCCTCTTATCCTGTGTTTCCTGGCTGTGAATATATTTGCTAAACCCTTTCAATTATACAACACTGGAATATCACGAGACAGTAATACAGTTTACCAGTATATTAAAGTGTATACTCACAAGGCGGCTCCACACTGCCCCCTGCCGGCTCTGCATGTCAGGTGTGAGGCGCACCTGCTCGGTGGTTACCATGGAATCCCCCATCAGCTCCCAGTGCGAGGAGCCCAAGGATCCCACACCTGAGCACACAAATAGCACCATCAGCATGAAAAACAGATGACAGGGCACAGTAGAGCTCATTGAGCCTCTGCTTTGTTACCAAACAAAAACAACTGAAGAAAAAGGTAGACAAGCACACAAAGGCCTTTAATGGATCACAATGTAAGGTATTACGAGTCTAAAAGGCTGAATGTTAGATCAGCAGCAAGATTCATCTGAAGAACGAAGGCGTTGTAAGACAAATCAAATCAATACATTATATTAAGTAAAAAAAAGCTACAGCAGATGTAGCCTAATTTGATCGCTAAATAAATGCATTATTCTGGAAACATCTGCCCCTCAGCCTGCCCCTGTGCATCAGCACCACTGTGACAGTTCACGGGGTGAAACGTTATAACGGGGTAAGATAGCGTTACCTTGGTATGGCTTGGAAAGGGAATACTCCCGCTTCAAAAACTCTTCCATTTCATGATCATCGTCAGCCAAACACTTGCTTGCAGTACAAATTAGAAAAGCGAAAGTCCAGTATGATTTAAAAGTCATTATTTTCCGTCTGAATGGTGATCTGGGCTCCCTGTAATAATGGCTCATGCTGGCGGCAGCCATCGTTGGTCAAAACTCATCCCACTAAATCGTCAGCTTCCTTCCCATTGCTTCACTGTGTTGCATGGCTCGTTGCCATTGGTCCGTTTAATTGTCAATCAGAATGCGTGCTTTTTATTGGATGTACTATACGATCGTTTAAGATAATGTCAATAGTGAAAATTAATCAATGAACTTATTAAATTGGAAGTGTGCTGCTGTAGCAGAGCTGTAAAAGGCTACAATATAACATTTTAATCAATCTAATCCTATTAGTAATCCAGGTATTTCTTTGGGAAATGCTAATGGTCTATTACTGCACCTACTTTCAAGTGCTGTCCCACCATAAATGAAAGGCTTGTCACCTGTTTTTTTTTTTAATTAACAGTAAGTATGCTGTGACATTGTCACCGTGTCTTTATTTATACTACGTCATTTTTACCTCTTTCATCTAGGCCTTTTCTGTGAGCTATCTGCTGAGGGCTTTGTCAGCTATAAGCTTGCACTACTACACCATGTTCCAGGGACGCATATATACAGAGCCCCCGGGGAAAACTGAACTGTGGGTGCAGACCTATATTGACCCTCCCACACTCTTTGCCTTGTGCATATTGTATTGTTTAAGTACTCATCAAGTACCAACCAGTACCCCTGCCACTGGAATACTATCCCTGTCGCAGCTTTTCTGTTTTTCAGTTTGTCTGTGGACATTTGATTAAAAACTATTAAGGAATGCAGCATGAAAGTGCAATATCAAAACTAGTTTGTTAATAGAATAATGTATCCACACACACAAAGCTAAAAAGACACAAATGATATAGAAAAAAGGGATTTCCAAGATAGGATTGGATTTAGTAATAGACTTCATTTGTCATACTAAAATTTACTTAAAGTATTAAAGAAAAAATAGAAATAACTTATTGGGCAGAATGGTCCCTTTCAGAAAGTTATATTAGATTATTATATCATATTATAATATTATATTACTGATGCTTTAACCTGTAAGCAGTAGGCCTATTCTAACAGTACTTGAGCTTCTTCTAACACTTGAAGTGGAGCACATTTTAACTACGGTAATAACTATACTGTAACAATATCATATCATAAATTGATCATGTATTGTAGATTAAAATCTTAATCTATAAAGTAACAAGTATCTGCTTGTCAGATAAATGTAGTGAGCAGGTCTAAATTTCCCTCTGAAATGTAGGGTTATGTAGTATATACAATTGAAATGCTCAAGTAAAGGTAACTACATTACTAAAGTAAATGTAGTTACTTTCCACCACTGTCTGTGAATATTAAAATGGAAAAGAAAGGGCTTGTTTGCTGGCAGTAAAGTAGTAGTTTTGCTTTTGTGTGGAGCAGCAGTTTGGGACTTCTCTGGCAGCCAGTTGGATGCTGTAGTGAGTAGAGATCCCGCCCACTTCACTGTCTCTGCCGTGTGTTGGCTTTCTCACTGCTCTCACCGAGTTTATGTGGTAACACCATAGACAGTATAGGGGATGGAGTAAAGGAAGGAAGGCATGGATCCAATTGAAGAGAAAACAAGCAAAACGGTCGACATTTATCGCGATACATGGGTCCGCTTCCTAGGTATGTATTGTCGGATTTGTATAGTTTGTAGCGGTTCAGTCCACTGTTTTCCTTGAACAGACGGTAACACATGGAACAGTACAGAGTTAAGTTAACGTTACACTGGATCCGCCGTCATGACCCTGGAGCTGCATGCTAGCCAGCTAAAAGTTAGCATAGCTGGCTAAGCACTCTGTTAAAATTCTATTTATAGTAAGGTCATTTTGTTACCACAGGACGCAAAGGACGACGTCCACGACTGTACAATATTGTTGTTCGTTCTTTGTTTCTATAACGTATTATAGGTTTACTGTTAGCTAGGTAAAGCGTTAGAGTTGTGTCTGTAGATCAGGTATGTCTCAATAAAGGTAACGTCAACGTTAGTTGTTTAGCAAGTTGAGACAACCACAAAGAAACGCCCGTAAGCATGACCAGACTGCAGCTGACATGTGGCAGCTACAACTTCCTGTTTTCCTTGATTTGCTTCTCTGATTGAAACCCTACGGTCGTTACTAACATAGGACACACTGTCACCCATGAATGAGCAGTTAGCTGAGAAGGGCATGTAACGTTACGTAAAGGGCATTCATACTGCAGCAGTTCCCACTATGTAGGCAGTTGGGGAACATGCCATTAATCTCCTGCTCCTCCAGTTTACATGGACCAGCAGTGGTCATATAATTGCATGAGAATCTGTTAATCCCCTTCATAAAATCATAATCTATTCGCTCACATCTTTAATCCTGCCTGTGCAGTTAAATATCTCTATTGACATGGATGTAAACAGACATTTACAAGTGTTTCATCAGTTTTATAATGTGATTTTGGTCTAAATATGAGCCATGCTTTGTCATATTTTATGTAGCATTTCTTCTTTTGTCATTTTATAAATATTCATACCATGCATATTACATGGCCTCTGTACACATTTAGCCAACAATTAATTTCTTCCCAGCGTTGGATTCCCCAGTATGTCTGGAAAAGATTATTCTTTACTGCTGTGGGAAAACTGAGATAGTGGTTATGCAACAAACACTGGATTCAACCTGAAATTTGGCAATTTTCCAACTGAACAAACAGCAATTTATCCAGAAAACCACCTTCATTGCAGTCGTCAGCTGTCTGTCCTGAGGAGCTCACTATCTTCTTGTTTGGGCTAGATCATGTATTCACAGGCACAGACATTTACAACACCTTAACATAATGTATGAGTTTGCCCACCAGCCTGATGGGCCTAAAAGCCCTTTTAGCCTTTGCTCACAGGTCCGAATTGGACTTCAGCTTATTGTGCCAGGGCATGGCACATTTTATTATTAACCAAGATAATCTTATCGGAACTCTCCTTGTTATCATGTTTTATTATACTAGTACAGCTCGTATAACCTTATGCTCACAGGTGCTTCTGGAGCTCCAGATTCAGTAGTTACTTTGCTGTCATGTTCACTGCTACAGCATTGGGGCAAATAATGCTCAGTGCTAAACCATTAGTTTTTGAGTTTAAAGGTTTTGATGTGCCCTTTGGCTACTGCTTACACACTATCTGAATAAAAACCAAAGCTGTCATTTCTCTTCTTGAAGCTGAGGAAGCATGATTCACTCTTGTAAGGCTAAATTTCAATAAAATTCATAAAGCAAACAAGAAAAAGCTGTTGAGTTATTAGTGTAATGTGTTGCGATAGGGGGTACAGGTACTCACCAAAAAACATGACAACCATCACAATTTTGTGAAAAGGGGAGTCCATAAGCCGCCTTTGAATACTGCATGGAACTTTTTTTCAGGCAGTATTTTAATCAATGTGAACATATAAAATAGGCTATACATGCATTGCAAATACATCTTGTAAGTTGTAGGGATGCACCGATCTAGCTTTTTCTATCCCAATACCAACACCTCAACTCAGGGCATCTGCAGATACCAGTGCTCTGGACCGTTGGGACTCAACTAAAATTATAGTGATAACTTTTAAGCACCTAATGATGCCTAATCCAATGATTATCTTAGTTGTAATTATCTTAGTTGATGCCTAAGATAAAAAAAAATCTTGTGTGTATTTTGATAATCCACTAGTTATGTGGAATATTTAGATATAAACAGAAATATATAATCTGGATCTGATCTTGATTTTATTGATTTAGCCTAAATGGAGAATAAAGACTAAGAATCCAACTGATTGTTCTTCATTTATGTAGCCGATGACCATTATTGGGAAGAAAATAAATTGTCACCAAGCAGTGTTCCATTGGCTGTGAGATTGTTGCTTGTAAAGTAGTAAGTGCTTTCTTCAGCACAGTAAAGTGTAGTCAGTTTGCACAGTGCTTGCCTCAGTTTTACCAGCAGTACCAGAGATAGAGACAAATTGACTTCACCACGCTCTTCTGTCGTCATTGAACCAAAGATAATACTTCTCATGTGACTGTAGTTCATTTTACCCGTGGTATGCATGTACTTTGCTGTATGGCACAAGTGACTTCTTAACAAGGTATCATGGGCGTTTGAATCATTTAACCCTGTGGAATGGTATTACATCATTTTCTAAATGTTACCCTCTTTCACTGACACAATGTCAGAGATAAAGTTAAGGTTTATTAGCCTCTTCTTTGTTTCAGCATATATGTACTGGAATTGGGAGACCCTACAAGTTTACATCATGAAACTGAGCTTTTGATTATTTAGTGCACTGCCCTGTTGCTCAGAATGGCACTAAACTTCAGTTATCTTTTAACAAATGTATAGTACTAATGTTAACTAAGGTTAGCTAAGGTTATGATGCATTTAGAGTAGACTAAAAGGTTTATAACTTATCTGCATCTGTGCATGCCTACAGGCTATGCCAATGAAGTCGGGGAGGCTTTTCGTGCTCTGGTACCAGTGAGTTTGGTATGGGGCAGCTATGCTGTGGCCTCTGTGTACGTTACTGCTGATGCTGTGGACAAAGGGAAGAAAGCAGCTCTGGTAAGATATATCCATTTGTATATGTTATCAATAGTCAAAAGTCAATAAAATGATGTTATTAGAAAGGAGTATAAATAAAGATGACATCAACATCATCTGAGATCACTGAATCCCAACCGGATCAGGGTCCTACAAGGGACTACAAGATTATTCTAAGGGGTCTCGAGATGCACAGATATTACAATTACAAATATCTATATATATAATTTATACCATGACTTATTTGATACGTTTATTGCTCCAGGACTCTAGACATCTTTCAAATTAAGTTAAATAAAACCCTCTTTGGTTGCAAGTAGACATTGTTTTGTTTTCAGGGGTCTCCAGCCAAACTGGTTGGATACCACTGTCTTAGATTAGATGATCAAATAGAAACTGTCTCCCTAAATAAAGAAGCTAGAACAGAAAAAGTAGAAATTCAAATGATCAATAAATTGAATTTTGTGTATCAACTGTGTTTGAAAACTTCATTGCCATAGCTGTGACTACACTCATTTGCCGATCCTGAATCTGTCCCTCAAGGCCCACGGGGACAACCCAGGGAAGACAACACGAGTAGCGGTGGCAGTGGTGGACACGTTTGTGTGGCAGGCCCTCGCCTCTGTGATCATCCCGGGCTTCACCATTAACCGTGTATGTGCTGCGTCACTACACCTGCTGGGCAGAACCACCAAGTGGCCCCTGCCTGTCCGCAAGTGGACCACAACAGCTATAGGCCTCTCTACAATCCCCTTCATTATTTCTCCTATAGACAGGTATACACATGTACTTGTTACTTTGTGTATGCATTGTGGATTATGTAAATTGCTCATTGTGTGATGAAATATTTCATTTCAAGGGTTAGGCTGCTCACATCATCCTTCTGCTGGAAATACTCACTAGAGCACCAAATGTGTATTAATCCGCCACTGCAAATAGTCCCCACTATTTGCTTTTGGTTGAGTGATGTTTGCTAAAAACTACAGTGCTCAGCTGTTTTAGGAAAGGACTTCAGATGTTTTTATATCTTAATTAGGAACAAATGGGATTGAGTGCCGCAGACTAGAGGTAATGAACTGAATACATTGTTTTTGTTTTAATGGAATGGGTTGACGATAAGAAAAAGACGGATGCTTTAAAGTCTATCTGTATTACCCAATACCTTGACAAGCAGGAAGGGGGGAGAGACCGCAGCGGCCCGCGTCATTATGAAACCCACTGCTTTTCTTAATCGCGTCAACAGTGTTTGTGTAATTACTCACACTGCCAGAGGGGGAGACAAAAGTTCCTCCAGCTTAAATCTTAATTTAGAGGTATTTTACATCACAATATGTGTTGCATATTTCAAATAATGCAAACGCTTAAATTTTATTTTAAGAGCTTGGAAACACCCTCAAAAGTTCAGATAAAACATAAACAAAAATAAAGTTCATTATACTCACACTCAGGTTGCTGATCTTACCACCAAAGGCAATGAGAGCCACATGACTAAGTTATAGTGTCACAAACAACAACATAGTAGTTACACATGGAATAAAAAAATGTATTGCTAAAGTTGCTCTTGTTCTTTATGAAATGGATTCAGAAATGCTGTATTTATGTGTCCACAATGTTTCCACTTTCTGTGCCATGTAGGTCAGTGGATTTCCTGCTTGACTCAAGCCTTCGGAAGGTCTACAATGAGGAAGAGAAGCACAAATAAGGACGCATCGTGCAGAACAAATGGCCCCCTCCTGGGTAGAGACCAGTTCAGTCTACGTCGACCTGTGCTGGTTATCCACCACTGTGAAGCACTAGTGTGAAGAAGAATTTCATGGGGCAGACTCCACAGTTATTCAAATATATAAACAAAAAAATTATTTCAGAATTCTAACATTTATATAAGTAAGTGAAGTTGTTCCTGCTTCATGAAATATCCCCTTGGGGATCCTTAATTTCAACCTCTTAGGGCAATCTGGATAGTGACACCAACATTTTTTTAAAACAGGAATGTAACAGTATGAAATATTTATAAATATTCAGTGAGATCCTGCTTCTTGAGCTTACCTCATGTCCACATGTCAAGGAGATTAAATAAAAATCCACACTTGATGTGTTTATTAGCCACAGTGGTACTGTTATTGCAAGCCAAAAAAGCCAGTTTGCCATGATGTCCCTCTTATTCATTACATACTTAAAGTTAGTCTTGGACTGGTTTTAGTTTTTTTCTGAAAACAAAGTATACTGCTACTTTGACTAGTCCTCTGATGGACTTTTTCATTGTTTCATATTACTTTACTGTTGTTCAAGGTTTGCACTGGGAGTATTTTTTACACAACGGTTACAATATATATTATTCTAAATGGTATAAGGTTCTTTTAAACTAAGAATACTTGTAGTACCATCAAATAGATCTTCACAAGTATTTGAATTATTTCTCACCAATATCTTAACTGTATTCTTGAGATACAATACCGTAACTTCTTCTGAAAAGCTTTTATTTTTGGGTGTACAATTTAAACAGGATTTACATCCGGAGATTCCCATCTAGTACATGTACATTCAATTTAGTGTTGAATAAATACTTGTGGAGGTCAGTGTCATACCTATGCAGAAACGGGTTCTTTTACAGATACTGTACATCTGTATAATTTCTTATGCATTTCTTTGAGGAGCCAAGTCATATATTGTACTTATATAATCACGTCATTATTCTGATGAGATTACATTTCACTGGGATTGTACCTCATACAATACAGATTCATTGATTGATATACTGTATCTCATGCTGAACTATGCAAGGGAAACTCGGGAATGTGTACATTCGCAAATGACAGGGATTGTTCTCCTGCTGTTGTGAAATAAGAAGGGAAATCTGATACAAAATTTAGCTTGAAATTAGACAGAGGAACATGCTGTATTGGTAATGGTTATCATTGCCAATTTTTCTGCCAGCATATATATATACAGTTTACCTTTCTAGCAATAACTTTTGTTTAATGTGTCAGTCCATATTCTTTGTGGTTCACTTTGTCATGGAGTTATGCTGAAAGACAAGCTTGTTAAAACTTGGGGTGCACCAATTATGTTTTTACTTGTACTTATGTTTTATACTTACTTTTACTTATACTTATGTTTTTATGATACAACCAGATCATGTCAAAGTACACAATGTTTTTTTGTTGGCATTTTAAAAGATTGAAAAACATGTGCTCAAGGCTCCAGTGTGTGCATTGTGGGATGTTTTCATTCACTTAAGCACAAAGCTTACTTTTACCTTGGGTATGGGTCCAAAATGTTCTTTTTCGTCCATCAGCCAAATGGCTAGTGAATGTTAAAATTTTACCAGTCACTCAATAGATTACCATTGTTTTTGGGCTGAGTGAAGCAAATCTACCAGCCACTTGCATATTTATGTAGTAGGTGATGGTTAGCTAGTAGGTGATGGTGCTAATTTTGGATGCTGGGTATGGATCTTTTTAATGTCAGGCAATTTGACTTTTCATAGCAGGGAAAGTACAAGTGTAAGTAAGGCCCATACTTTCTTTAAGTGTCCCAGTAAGCCAGTGATTAAGTGTGCATTGTAACATGGCCCTGGAACGGGGCTTTAATAAGCATATTGGTGCACCCCTTGTGAAAATCTATTCATATTCAGTTTTACCATTTCAGATTGTACACAGAACGTCTTTTTATTTTTATTGTTGCATGCTCCAAATAAAAAGGAACGGTTTACTTTTTTTCTGTGAAAGTCTTCGATGTTTTCTTATGTGGTGGTGGTGTGTTTGGGAGTGGGTTTTGTGAGACATTTTCAGCCTTGGCTGAAAAAAAAAAGAGCTCAAACCTCAAACTTTGTGCTATGGTTCACAATGTGGAGAATATTTGATCAAATATGATAGCCATAGACGCCCAATATTCAGCCGTCGTCCTCTGTGTGATGTGTGATCTTATAAACACCACAAATCACAGTTTACAATACCATTGGCTTGTTTCTTTAAAGAATACAGTTACGTGTTGAGTCCATGTAAAGTTCATTGTTCTTTTTTCTTGTATTCCTGCATCATCTACAAAATAAATATTGACAAGTAAGGAAGAGCCACTTTGCAGCTTTGGGATTAAGAGATTGACAGCTCAGTTAAGTGAAAAATATAGAAGCATTATCTAAACAGTCTGTTTTAAGGCCTTAAGATCACCTTTCTATAGTGTGATTTCAAGTGGCAGCACAACAACTTGCTCTTTGTGCAGGCACATTTTCCACTTCCTGAGTAACCTACTGTCAGATGAAAGAGGTGTAATTCAAGGGATGGTTTTAACCAATGAAATGGAAGCACCCAAACTCACATCAGACCAGGCGATTTGAGAGCCCAGTTGTAGTAATTTAACTTGATTGAGTTAGTGGGCCACAGCTGAAGCCAATTCCATAGATGAAAAGCCCACATAAAGAGCTAAGGAATCACACACGGCATAGCACAGTCATGTTTGTTCTAAAGCTTGTGTTCCTGGCTCTCTTGGCCTTCTCAGCTGCTCAGCAAGGTAAGAAGAAGAAGATTGTGATGTTTATCTTCTGTTGGTGTCAATTTGGTTATGCTTTATTTCTGAAGGCACCTGCTGAAAATACAACACCTGTTCCACTACCATGCTCCTGACGTTGTAACATTTACAGACGTTCCTCGATACATTCAAGGCCAGTGGATTATCCCTGATGAGATTCCACAGTATGAAGACACTGAACAATCTCTAGCAGTAGAGGAAAGGATATGGCCCCAGAGCCCAGATGTTGTTGACCTGGTGACACCGGAGGACCAGAACTTGCTGACTACTCCAGAGCCATATGTTATGGAGGCATATGCTAGAAAGGAACAAGGTGGGCTGGTAACGGTGCATTAGTCTCTTTTGTTAAAACTGTCCATTCCATACAACATTCACAGAGTACTTGTGTTTTTTTTTATTCCTGTTAGATTCAGATGAAGGAGGAGAATCGGCAGTATGGAAAATCTGTCTGGTAGTGTCTGTCCTGCTGGTGTCTCTAGTGGGATCTCTGAGCATGACCTATTACATGTGTGTCTGGAGAGGAGGCAGAATTCACTATAAGCCTCAGAAGGAGGATAATGCTTAAAATAAAGAACTTTCTGTAGAAACTATTGTCTCGTCACTTTGAAAGCGTGCGTGTCTTTCCTGCAAATGATCTCTGACAAGGAAGTGCATCAGGAAGTGGGTAAAAAGGCAAGCAGAATGTGAAGTAAATTTTTTTTTTTTTTTTTTTTTGAGTATCAATGGGAGTGCCAGTTAAATATACTTACTGATCAGATTCTCTTGGTTCTTCAGCCAAAGCTAAGAATCAATGACTATGAATGTCAAAAGTTAGTTTTGGGGTATTTTCAACCAAAACAGCCTGCATCTTTTATGTATACTCTTCAGAAATGCACTTTTCACATGTATTCATGCTTGACCCAAGGAAGGTGGTTTTTTTTTCTTCTTTTTTTTCTTCTCCGTCTCGATCCACAGCCAGCTTTCAGTGTTTAACCGCTTGATGATGGCAGAGGTTCATAATTGTAAACCAAGCTGATCTAAAGGCCTGTAACTCTTTAAAATAAAACGGAATTGTTTCAGGTTTTAAAAAATTAACAATTGTCTTAAATTTGACTTTCTGTAACTGCTTCACAAAAACAATCCTTCCCCTTCACTTGAAATCTATTTCTGACTAATCCTGTATTCAGTTAGTGTAATGGCCACTAGGGGTCATCACTAACATTGTTTGCACCATGCTCCACCATATCCTCGGAATTCAGCTATGCACACTTGTTTGTAAACTGCCAACGAAGTTATCAGATTTTCACCAGCAAGTTCTCTATTGGAAATTTATTTATAAACAATTTTACTGAGAATACACCCCTATGGAGCAACAGGTGCATCTTATCCAATAGGAAGTCAGATTTTTAGGCACTTGGATGGAAAAAGGAATTTGGACTGTTTCAATTAATGGATGGATCTGGTGAATTTTTAAACTTTACAGAATTCCGTGGCAAATTTAGTCTTCATTGTTTGTTTAGAGAATACACTAAATTGATAAAAAGCCATTCTAATTCTCTTCAAAACAATGACTCAACAACTTTTGGTGCATTCAAATGTTATGCCAGAGATGAGGCCTCTTTGTGTTGAAGGTGTCAGCTTGAATAGTTACAGTTCACTAACAAGTTTGTTAGAAATGTATTATGTACAAAATATCCCTTTCAACTGAAAAGCGAATATATTCTCCGAGGCTATAGTGGTGAAGAGGCACGAAAGATTAGGAAATGATACTTATCGTCTCCCACCAAAAGCCAAAGAAGTGACATTTAAAATAAATATTTATCCATCCAATCACTTCCGTCATGTACAATTTTATTGGTGTTTTCGGTGAGAGCGATATTGAGACGGTTGTACGTGTTTTCTTTCAGGGTGACCCGATTAATGATTTTTCAATGTTGGCTTCATTGTAAAGGTATAACCCATTAAATTAAATGTCAATTAAAGCTTGAACATTTTAAAAGGAAAGAATTCTTGATAAATGACTTGACTGAACATTGTCAAGATTTTATTCATAGGTGTAAGTATTTAAAAGTCAAACCCCACATCAATGGTTGGAAAAATGAGCTTAAGCTGTTTGCTATCTCTTCAATGCATGACTAAGGAAAATGCCAAGAGACTTTTATTTGTTAAGCTTACATTCTCTATTTGACTAGAAAGACCCCCACTATCTTTATTTTTCTTTATGTTTTGTCGTATATATATTGTCTCTACCTCAAAGCTGTCAGTACTTTTTTGACAAATGTACAAACACATTGTCCCTTGATTGTTTGTATAACTATTGTAGAATAAAAAATAAAAATAAACTTGTATGTAAGCTTTGTGTTTCACTATACAGTGAATTTATATTATGTATATAATTAACACAATCACATATTTAATATGTGACACCAGCCCATTGATCTCTTAACTTTGGCTCCCTTTGTTGACATACTGATCTGGGATTACCTGCATAATTTTCATGACTTCATGACACGAATAACTTGGAAAAAAATAATTGTTATTGAAGAGAATCATTGGATGTCTGTCTAATCATTACATAATCAATGTATGCTACGTTTGTGTAGATAGAAACAAGATATTCTTTTGTTGGCCAACAGAATAGAGAGAAAATATATATAAATAGATTGCTCATTGTTTGAATAGCCTTTTTACAGTGTTATGTTAATAGGCCTAAAGCTGCTCTTCTGTGCCTGGATAATATTTAAATTAAAGTTGAATCCTCACAGTGATGATTCATCTTTTTCATTAAAAGTTTTTTCTAGGAAACATTTACAGGAACTGTATTTTGTTCTGTAACCACCAGCCAAAGCACTTCTCACTTTGCAAACTCCTATTGATGTTATTGTTCGCTGCCTTTGGCAAACATTTTCCTCTTCAGAAGAATTCATCTTCATCAGAATTATGGCAGGATTGGCAGGCAGGCTGTTGGCAAAACCAGTGTATTGTGAGTACAGAGTAAAAAATAATGTTTTAATTCAGTGTCAAGCAAGCAGGCTCAGATCAAATCCACAAACATTTATAAGCCCCCCTTGAGCAATATCAGGTGGCATTAAGGGGCCCAAGGAGACAAAAAGCTGATGAATTGAATTAATCTCCCCTCCTGTGATGGATGGGCCTGTTCGCAGGGGGCTGGAAAATGGGAGTATTGTTCATCTGTCACTCAGATTGCCATGTCCCTCTATGATTTGTGTCTGCATGGGTTGTGAAGGCCACAAGTGGCCAAAAGACCTCCCTCTCTCCTTCTTCTGCTTTTTTTTCAGGAATTCACAGCCTTTCAATTGCTCCACCCCCACACTGATATCCAAACAGCCAGATGCAGAAAAACAAGCCTTCTCTCAGGACAAGCAAACATAAATATGTGTCACTCTTGCTTTATTTTATATACAGTTCGTAGGGTTACACTGTATTTTGGACCAAATCATACTTTGCAAAAGGTGAGTAATTACATTATGGAACATAATGTAATTTGAGAAAATGAAAAAATAGTAATATATTCGCCACAATATAATAAAATGTATTTACATTTTTTTTCCATATGGTAACGCAAAACTGGATTTTGCCTGTAACTGAAAATAAACTGAACATGAAGAGTCCAATAAAAAGAAAAAAAGTGCATAATACATTATATCAAGAGAAGCTGCTGAACAAGTATGTATTTTGATGTCTATAATTGGTGTTGCTACAAGGTTATGTTGAAATGATTGTCCTTGGTTGTCTGAGCTTATTATGCATTTTTCTGTACCATTAAATATGTCTTGAATTTATTTTCACAATGGCAATCGTCATCTTCTTGCTTTAACTGTAAGGTCCAATACAGAATGGAGGAGTCTGGCTTTTAACTGGGACTCTCATTTGAGTTGTTTGGGGTTCCAGCCTTTAAGAAAATAAATTTTTTGATCTGAGATAATATGTTTTATTTAACCCTGCATGTTCAGAATGATGGAGTACATATAACGCTGTCTATGCTGCTCAACGTCTTATATTAACAAACAAAATATAATGGAGGGGGGCAACATACTTGGCTCTGAGTCTTTAGACTCCATTGTTTCTCTCAAGCACCTGCCCCTTCAAAGGCATCTGCCCCTCTAAAGGAACAGGTGCTAAAAGGTGATTCAATACAGAAATCAGAGCTCTGTTTTTTTCACTGGTTTTGTGCTATGTGTAGATTACAAGTTGAGATAAGATAATATCTGCTGACTGAGAGCAGAGGATACTGGAGAGGACTGAATAGAAGGTAATGCAGTAGCTATTGTAAATTAATACTGTAGGCAGTGCCTTTAGACCAGGGGTCGGCAACCTTTTGTAACATGAAGTTAAAACATAAAGTGCCATTTTAAAATGTTCTTGTTAATCAGTGTGCCATGTCAGTATTAAGCCTGCCATCATCATTGTGTTATTTATTTTCCGTTGCGTCGCATTCTGTGAAGAAGCCAACAAGTATTAGCCAGTCAGAGGCAGAGTAGGGTGGGTCTTTGGGGAATGAGGATGGGGAAAAAGTAAATCAAACTACCGTAAATAACAGGCTGTGCTCCTGCCAATGGCTGTGAAGAGGTCATTTAGCATGCAGATTGGAACATTTCCTTAAAAAACTCTTGCACACTTATTGCTAGTTTGCCATTGGTTGAGTGACCAATATTGCACCCGTGCCTAATGTTGCTGACCCCTACTTTAGACCAACATGGCACTGGGTGAAGCGGTCCTTGCCCGAGAGAAAAACTGGCAAGGACATAAAGAAATTACAATGGAATACTGGGACCTCTTGCCTGCTGCATGCTGGGATAGGTTTCAGCCCTTAGGAAATATCTGGTCATGGTTGCAGGGGGATGAACCGAACCAACCCTGAACCGGACAGGATAAAAAATACATGCTTGGTTGGAAAGCAGACGATGGATTATATGTCTTTAGAGTGGTTTCTCAAAATCACCAAACAACTTTACCAGAAAGTAAAGTTAGTAAAGACAGCCATGCTAGCTGCTCTTTGAGGTTGAGCATGGTAATGATAGCTAATAAGCACTAAACACAAAATTTTGAATTTTGACCTGATGATGGTGCTAGATGCAAAATGAAGGAATTAAAATCATCCTGAGGGGAACATGAATGTGTACCAAATTCCATGGCAATCCATCCAATAATTGTCAAGATATCTCACTCAAAACCACGTGGGGGGTGCTGAAAAATAAGTGAAGGGATCACCAAAGTTTGTAGAATTTATTCACTGGGAAGTCTGTACAAAAGTTGGCACCAACCCAATCCATCCTGTGGATATTGAGATATTTCACAGAATATTTCAGTCTGGACCAAAGTGGTGGACTAACCGACAGGCCAACATTGACATTACTAAAAATCATTGCTTTCATTTTTCATTTGACACTGAGATAAAAGGGCAGACTGAACAGGATCCCTCCCCTTAAAATAACATAAACTAAAATTATCAGACACAATCATTAGTAATAGGCAATGGGCCATAATTTTATTAGCTACAATGGTGGTTACTATAATGCTCCTCCTCCTCTCTCTCTCTCTCTCTCTCTCTCTCTCTCTCTCTCTCTCTCTCTCTCTCTCTCTCTCTCTCTCTCTCTCTATCTCTCTCTTTCTCTCTCTCTCAAACACACACACAGCTCTCAGTGCCCCCCTTTAGTAAAGAACTATGTTTGTGGAAAGGCCACTTTAAGGGCACTAACTGAAATGTTTAACGCTCACTGGTCGATTTATTGAGGTCAGCAGAAGGCTATGTTTTGAGAAACAGAAGAGCGGGCTATGTTTGGATTGATTTTCATGAATGATTTTATGCTGTGAGCAAAAGAGAAACAAAAGACAATCACAGCACATCAAATCACGCCACAAAAGAAATGAGGCAAGGCCACATAAAAAATGAAGGGCAAGGCCAGTGCTGTGTCACTGAGCATTAAACTAATAAATATCAGTTTCTGTCTTCTGAAACGTGAAGACAAAGAGCATGGAGAATTCTTCTGGATAATGCTGTTATGTTGATTTGATCAAGTTCTTTACTCTGGAGGGAGGTAAAAAAGCACACTACTGGTATTGTAGTGAATCTTTTTGAAATAGTATCTTTAGAAAATAAAGGCAAGCATCGTACAATCAATTGAAACGTCAAAAGTCAAAAGTCAGTTCAAACTACATAATAATTAGCACAAAAGACAGAAATAACTAGCAATAACTTGGCAACCTCAAAATACAGCATACATCTGGAAATCAGGACCTTTATATTGAAATAATGACACAAGGAATAATTCTAATTTATGTGGATCAATATGTATTGGCTCAATAAAGATTAGAGGCAATAAAAGAACAACATGACAGCTTTTCATTCAACAAAGAAGCCGTCAGTGTTGATTCCTGATTTGACAGTGTACTGCATGATACAGGCGATATGCTCGGTATGCTGGCAGAGCGCTCTCTCTCCTCTCTCTCTGTGAAATGAATTAGGAGAACATGAAAACTGAGCAGACCTTCAGCAATACATTATGTATGAGGAGCTTGAAGGCTCCTACTGAATTCTGTTCAGGTGGCATCAGAGGGTGCAGCCAAGTGGAAATGCTGGCTGGTCACTTAAAGCACACTATCTGTGGTAATATTTCTACATGAAAGCGCAGCATGCGGCTTAGGCTATATTCTTCTACTTGCAGGTTGAAATGTGCAATACAACCAGGTTTCTATAGTGGCCACAGAGGAGGTTTACTGGGGCAACAGGGGATTAAAGGCCTTGCTCTAACCTTCAGGCTATCTCATACCCTGCATAACTTGAAGCTGTAATTTGCAATTTAAATTAAAATCTATATTTTGTTTCCCATCTTGCACTTGATTTACTAGTTACAGTATTCCTGCTGTAATCATCCTTGTCCTTTAACGTAAGAGGGGGCTTGCAGCACACACATCATCTGTGTATCAGTGAGTTTGACAGCTTGACATCATTTCAAAATCAGATAACGTACCATATGATTCCTCATCTGTGTTGTTATGAGATAACATCTAATTTCCCTTCTCTCGAGTAATCTTACAAAGACGTCTGCTCAACGTGAAATCAATATGCTGCGGAAACACCATTACAACAGTCTTCACAGTGCTTGAGTGAATCATTTGAGATCACAGATGAACATGCACACACTGGCGGACGCAGAGGCACACACATGTACACATACACACTGTCATCTCCAGTGTGTCCTTTGATATAACCAGACTAATTAAAAAGCCCAAAAAGCACAAAAGTGATCAGTGTAATTTAATTGTGTCTTGCCCAGAGACAAATCTTTGGCACATTGAGAAATGTGCATAATATCGGACAAGAGCAGAACCAGTATCAGGATGAATTATACAGTACTGGGTGTAGTGGGTTCACAGGGGGGAGAGGATCATGGTCAATGGAGGGCATCCTTTGTCAACAGACAGACAGTACACTACAGTCATTAGCAGCAAAGTACAGAGGGAGAGAACATCTATCATCACAGTACAGGAAAGGAAAAAGAAATATATCAGAATATGTCATTGTCCAAGATGTCAAGGTATTTAAATAAATTACAAAATTGCTTACCTCATTATGGTGCTAGAGGATGATCACCAAAGTCAGGAGCGTTTATCCTCTGGGGGCCATGATTGTGAGCCAATCCATCAAGTAATTGTTGAGATATTTCAATAAATAAAAAAAACATCAACCTGCAGGTGATGCTAAAGGAAACGTCAAGGGATCCTCAATGTCGGTATGATTCATCCTCTGGGGAAAATGAATATCTGTAAAAAATTTCAAAGCAATCCATCCAATAGTTGCTCAACCAAAGTGGTGGAGCAACTGACCGTCATTGCCACCCAAAGTGCCATACTAGCATGGCCGAACATACACTGGTTCTAACTTCTTAAATGTCAGGATTTGAGGCTTTGTTCTGTTTTATATTGCTGTAAATTCAACATCTTTGGGTTTTGGACGGTTGATCAGATAAAGGAAGATGTCATCTTGGGCTCTTGGAGCGTGTGAAGGCCATTTTTTTTCTTTAAATATCTCCTACCATTACATTTGCCATATTAATCGTGAAAATAATCAACAGACTATTTGATGATGAAAATAATCAGTAGCTGCTGCTGACCCAGTAACAGGAAAATAAATTAGATAAACACTAAACTAACAAATAAGGGCAAAAACACAAAAGCATATTCTAGCTAACATACATTTGGAGATTTACAGTAGATATACAGCAAACTGACAGGCAGACAAACAATTAGACATCTCTTTTGGGGAGCAAAATCAGAAGTGGAATGGACAGTTAGAAAACCACAACAATGAGCATATGACAGTCTAAGAAGAGAACTACAGATGTCCTGTGATTTAAAGTCTCTCCCTCCTGTTCACTCTCTCTTCTCTCTCTCTCTCTCTCTCTCTCTCTCTCTCTCTCTCTCTCTCTCTCTCTCGCTGGCACTGCTATAATTTTCCTGGGTGTGAATGATGGATGAGGCGGTGTCAGCCCATGTTCATTATAATGCACACCATCTATTCTTCTCAGCCAGACTCTGCGCTCCAGGAAATGCTAGAGAGGTATTGGAGCCGCGGAGAGAGGAGAAACTCTCATCTGATTTTATGGAGAGAATTTGCTGCTAGGTGTGCGTTAACCTAGCACACGGTGATCCATCAATCACTAATGAAGATACTGTGAGGCCACTGCTTGTTCTAAAAAGAAACACATCCCTCTCTGGGTATGAACCTTAAAAACCCTTTGCTGTCCATGCAAGCATAATCCCTTGCAATATGCTTGTTCTAAATTAATAATGAGCACTCCAACAGTTAGCTGTATGCAAAACATGTAGAAAAACATGTAGAAGCCATGTTTGTCATCATGAGCTAATGGTTATGTATTAAAGGTCCAGTGTGTAACGTGTTTAGTTGTTCATTATCAAAATCTGTGTTGCCCGTTCACAAACTTGTCCTTTTTCATGAATATTTACCACCACCATCAATTCCCAGTATTCCTTTTGGCTTGAAATTTTACATTTGCATTCTCATGAACTGGGGTAGACGCTCCATATTCATGCGCCATCTTGAAATATGTTAGCCGGTAAGGGACATACAGGACATACTGCTCCACCTTTCGCGTTTTCGCTGTTACATGATAAACTCACAGGTGCTGCTAATGCTGCTAATGGGTATCGTCGCTTCCCGGCCCAGCAAGTTTGAAGAAGGAAACATGGAGGACCACATGTATTCAAAATCCAAATTTCAGGAACAGGAGTCTTCTTCTTCACCCAGAAAAAGAAAAAGGATATTGAAAAGAGCAAGAGACCGGCTTTTTGAAGCTTGAAGGCTACCGTAGCTGTAATACGTACTTTGAACTGCGTGGTGCGAGAGCATTGATTGCGATATATGATCTCAACGCTAGATGGGAGAAATTCCTACACATTGGACCTTATTACATCACATTATGCAAGTTTGCCAGATCGGGTAGCGGCTCTGTAGTTCGGATGAGACATAATGAGACATTACGACAGCAGTAACGGACAATTCCGCTTCCAACCTGTAGGGGGACCGAAGCGGGGAAAGTGCTTTAGTGTTGCTTTAAAGGCCATGAAAACCTGTTTTCTCAACCAGCATCTTACTGTGAGCGATGGGACCCTACAAAAACACACAGTTTTCTGCCAAATTTAGAACAGTTTTCGTAATTTTACGTTGAAGATTTTTATATTTTGTGGCCAGAACTCTGTCAGAAAAAGGTGATGTCACTTACATTTATACACCGATCAGGAATGAAAGTGTAAATCTTCATTTAGTAAACTTATGGCTCCTGATTTATCACATTATAAATAGTAGCTCACCTACGGATGATAACTTTAGCTTTTTTATAGTTTGTTGCTTTAATCATGAGCATTCATTATTATAGATACATTTTTAAGATTTGTAATAATGTTTTTAGGTGCGTTAATAAACTCCAAAGATTATACAGTGCCTTGCGAAAGTATTCGGCCCCCTTGAACTTTTCGACCTTTTGCCACATTTCAGGCCTCAAACATAAAGATATAAAACTGTAATTTTTTGTGAAGAATCAACAACAAGTGGGACACAATCATGAAGTGGAACGAAATTTATTGGATATTTCAAACCTTTTAAACAAATAAAAAACTGAAATATTGGGCGTGCAAAATTATTCAGCCCCCTTAAGTTAATACTTTGTAGCGCCACCTTTTGCTGCGATTACAGCTGTAAGTCGCTTGGGTTTATGTCTCTATCAGTTTTGCACATCGAGAGACTGACATTTTTGCCCATTCCTCCTTGCAAAACAGCTCGAGCTCAGTGAGGTTGGATGGAGAGCGTTTATGAACAGCAGTTTTCAGTTCTTTCCACAGATTCTCGATTGGATTCAGGTCTGGACTTTGACTTGGCCATTCTAACACCTGGATATGTTTATTTGTGAACCATTCCATTGTAGATTTTGCTTTATGTTTTGGATCATTGTCTTGTTGGAAGACAAATCTCCGTCCCAGTCTCAGGTCTTTTGCAGACTCCATCAGGTTTTCTTCCAGAATGGTCCTGTATTTGGCTCCATCCATCTTCCCATCAATTTTAACCATCTTCCCTGTCCCTGCTGAAGAAAAGCAGGCCCAAACCATGATGCTGCCACCACCATGTTTTACAGTGGGGATGGTGTGTTCAGGGTGATGAGCTGTGTTGCTTTTACGCCAAACATAACGTTTTGCATTGTTGCCAAAAAGTTCGATTTTGGTTTCATCTGACCACAGCACCTTCTTCCACATGTTTGGTGCGTCTCCCAGGTGGCTTTTGGCAAACTTTAAACAACACTTTTTATGGATATCTTTAAGAAATGGCTTTCTTCTTGCCACTCTTCCATAAAGGCCAGATTTGTGCAGTATACGACTGATTGTTGTCCTATGGACAGAGTCTCCCACCTCAGCTGTAGATCTCTGCAGTTCATCCAGAGTGATCATGGGCCTCTTGGCTGCATCTCTGATCAGTCTTCTCATTGTATGAGCTGAAAGTTTAGAGGGACGGCCGGGTCTTCGTAGATTTGTAGTGGTCTGATACTCCTTCCATTTCAATATTATCGCTTGCACAGTGCTCCTTGGGATGTTTAAAGCTTGGGAAATCTTTTTGTATCCAAATCCGGCTTTAAACTTCTCCACAACAGTATCTCGGACCTGCCTGGTGTGTTCCTTGTTCTTCATGATGCTCTCTGCGCTTTACACGGACCTCTGAGACTATCACAGAGCAGGTGCATTTATACGGAGACTTGATTACACACAGCTGGATTCTATTTATCATCATTAGTCATTTAGGTCAACATTGGATCATTCAGAGATCCTCACTGAACTCTTGAGAGAGTTTGCTGCACTGAAAGTAAAGGGGCTGAATAATTTTGCACGCCCACTTTTTCAGTTTTTTATATGTTAAAAAAGTTTGAAATAGCCAATGAATTTCGTTCCACTTCATAATTGGGACCCACTTGTTGTTGATTCTTCACAAAAAATTACAGTTTTATATCTTTATGTTTGAGGCCTGAAATGTGGCAAAAGGTCGAAACGTTCAAGGGGGCCGAATACTTTCGCAAGGCACTGTAAATCTTTAGACAGTTCAGGGTTTTGTTACTTAGCAGTTTCAATTCTGATTAATAGGTTTATTAAATAACTGACAAATGCGTTTTAAAGGACACAAAGACAAAACTAAATCTTTTAACAAAGTGAAACATTTACTGAGAACTATTAAAATAGTAAATAACTTATTTTATGCTTTGCAAAAAGACTTGTGAATACACGTCTGCATATTGTCACATCTGTGAGTATATGTTCATATACTGCACCTTTTCAGCTTATATGACAGGATACTAAATGAAAGATCCACATATACTTTAACAGAGCCACACATTGAACACACACACACTAATGCTCATCCACTCCACCCCGTACAAGACTTAACATATTGTCTAGACAAACGCATTATCTCATATGAATGCACCTTTTCTCCTCATACACAGATCAAGTCAGTGGGGGCCTGATGAGAAGAAACATGTGGCGTATTGAAATAGATTTATAGAAACTGATAGCATTTCATCCTATTAGCTCCACCCCAAGTGATGCCAAACTGTGTGCCACAGTCTTTTGAAAGCCTTTAAGATGTATTGAACAAAAGAGGGGTGGGGGTGGGGGGGTCTCCAAATGACTTCTTGATCATTCCTGGAGCAAAGGGATCAATAACCGCCAGGCTAAGCTCTCGCTCATCCATCTGATTCATATCTTTTCCATCCTGCTTTTCAGATGTAAGAGGAATCACTGGACTAAAGGCTCCCTCTCTGTGGCAATATGTACCAGCTGCAAGCTGTTACCTCAAATACGTAAAGCTCTATAAAGGTAGGTCAGTGCTGTTTTCTAAAGATGTATGGCAGCAAAAAGAATATACAGTTGTCTATAAATAGCTCTGTCAGAGGTAACATCAATTACATGTACAGCCTGGGACAGCCTATATAAATTATAAAACAGACATCAAACTACTGCCGCTATGCATCCATTTATAAACATCACATTGTGGTGGGTTGATGTGCAAATGTGTCTCTAAGAAAATGTGAAACTCCCAATGTTGCAACGTACAAATAAGTATGTTGCAGCATGCATCAAGGATTTACCTGACTACAATGCTTCTAATAGTCGTTCACTCCAATGTCAATGCTCAATAGAAAACCAGGCAGGGAAGGGGAACCTCTCCTGTCACTGTTTGTAACTAATTTAGTCTTAAACATAGTTTATGAGTCTTCCTGTAGTCACACTGACATGCAAAATAAATCCCTGGGAAGATAGCCTGATAATAGGATTAAGGTTCATTTTCACAGAGGGAAATGTAATGTTTTTCTGTAAGGGACAATGTAATTGAGGGATAAAAAGCTTATTGACTGAATGAACTAACTATTGATTTTTTTTATTTTATTAGGGGATCCATGTGCAGAGGTCTGTAGCTATTGACTATTCATTTTCCTGTTTATTCATGACTACAATTATATTTGAGATAAAAACAGTCTGCAGAGTTTAGAAAAACATTCCCTTATTGGTCAAAAGAGAATAAAGTTAACAAATGTAAGGACATAAAGCTAAAACCAGAAACCAGCAAATCCACTTACATTTGTAGTCCAAACATAAAGAAAATCCAAGCATATATAGCATATATTTATTACAAAATAAATTATTGATAACAACACTAATATTTGATGCACTGACTCCTGGATGGCCTCTTCTGTGTACCTCAGGAAACGGCGGCTGTATTAATAATCTTTTGTTTCTTCAGCTAAAGAGCACCACCTGCAATCCTCCAGAACAGAAAGAACAATTGAAGCTTTTATAGATAGCGTAAACAAAACCTCCAACAATATGACTACATAAATATAACAATGCATCACATATGACTGCATAGTTAGGATATAATCAGCACCATATCAATGAGGACACTATGGTCAAGTCTCCAGTATTATTTCTAAGAATTGTTGGGGGGGGTTTAGCAACCTTAGGGTGGAGTATTTTTTAGACAAAGTACATTTAAATGGCATTATTTTTAGGCCAACAAAATGATTAAAGAAAAAAATCAGCAATTCTCCACCAGAATTGTATGTTGGGAAATAACTTTAATGGTTTATTTCATAGCCTGTAACTTCCTAATACATTCTTGGAGAGAACTCTGATGTCCTCTGGTGATTTAGTTAGAGGGACCATAGAGACATAGCTCTAAGGCTCAGTGGTAGAGCGGCTGCCTACCAATAGGAAGGTTGGTGGTTCGATCCCTGGCCCTACAGTCCCATTTCGAGGTGTCTTTGGGTAAAACACTGAACCTGGAGTTACCGCTGATGCTGTGTGAATGTTTATCTGATGAGCAGGTGGCACCTTGTACAGCAGCCACAGTGTGTGATTTGGTTCCTGTATTATGTAAAAGTGCTTTGAGTAGTCGAAAAGTGCTATATAAATACAGTCCATTTACATTACATTTAAAGGTGAGTTAAACTTTAGTTAGATGAGTTTATAAGCATTTGTTGATTAGTTTAAGAGGGATTCCATTGACAGACCTGCTCCATTGAAACCTGCATTACATGATATTTCACCTTATAATGTTTATATGTTGAATGTGTTAGCACACAGTTGCCTTTTTACACACCCAGCAGATATGGAGCAACATTAGCATTTATTTGGAGTCATGTTTCTGGCCACTTCATGAATGCTATACGATATTCATTCTACTTTCAGCTCTGTTTTTGGTCTCCACCAACTCCTGAGAAAAATATCTGTCTCTTTAACTGCTAAATGCTCCACTATTGTTCACCAGCTAGTCTCTAACTGTGATTCTATACTGTTTGGATTTTAGAGCTTTTTAGCAGAAAATAGCTGCCTGTTGAGGCCGAAAAATGAGGTTGATGCAAGAAGTGAGACCAAGCTGCAACATCCGGGCATGAAAAGTGAAGCCAGGGCCTTAGACCAGTATTTTTTCTAATGACCAGCAGGGGGAAACTCCACTGGTTGCAAAAATAAGTCTAATTGTATAAAAGTCTATGAGAAAATGACCCTACGTCTCCCTTCATTTATTACCTCAGTGAACATAACACTCCAAAATAGAAAACAACAAACAGGATTCGCGGCGGCCAAAATGACAATCTTGAGGCCTCATAATGGTGGTCCACAAACCAATGGTTGATGCCACGGTGGCCAAGTTCACTTCTTTTTATACAGTCTATGAGTGACACCGAACCAGAACATTAAAGCTGCCGGCTGCAAAACAAAATGAACTGAAAAACACAACAAGGGAGAGGAACTGTAGCTTCAGGTGATAATTTACTGTGGGTTCATCACTATCGTATACTATAAAGTGATGCCTTTCACAGCAAACAGTATTTCAAAAAAACTATTTCTTTCTATTTGTATATGAACATATTATTTAGTGGAGCTTTAAACTAAATTGAACAGCTAACTCAACAAATAAAATATAAACCAAATAAATAATAAAAATAAAACATCATAGACTTTCTATAGGGTGTCTTGTGGGGGACCGACCTCAATATCTAAAATGGATCGAAACAATTTGGATAATTTGCAGTTAAATCAATTCTTGATTTAAATTCCTATCAATTTGTCATCTGTGCTTTTTTCTTCTTTTCAAATAGCCTACTAAAATGTTATGATGTGGGGAATTTGGTGAGTATAAGACTAACCTACATAGATGCCTCTTATGAAACACAGTGAGCTCAGTAAGTATTTCTGACCTCTATTCTGTCACATCCTCTGTTGTGAGAACACAGTTCCATTATGTAACCAATGCATCACAGAGACACCATACAGCGATGAAAAAAAACAAAAACATCATAAAATAATCTTTCTTCAAGCACTTTTAATAGGCAGATGACAAGAAACAGCAAAGATACATCTAACAACAAACTGCTGACTGTCAACGCGCACGACAGGCACGGCGTCTCCGGCGTCGCATCCACTCTCATATCAAAGATCATAAACAGTACTGTAATCCCACACTTTGATCACGTGAGCACAAACTTGGCCAAATGGGAAGGCGAGTCTCGGTAGTAACCTACCATGGGTAGTACGCTTTCCGACCGCCATTACATTGCATTGCGTGGTGGGCTGGACCATCGTGCGCGAAAAAATGCTACAGCGGCGCTTGGCGTAAAGCAAACAGACACAGAGGGTGAGGATGACACGCTCAGGCTACAGCTACACGCACACTTATGTACCGATAGCCTATAATAACACGCTCCGAGAGATACAACGAGGAAAAGGAGTCGCCGCTGAGGAAACCGTGCACATGTTTGAGGATTTAATTCAATAATCAAATCATTTCCCGAGAAGGAGGAAGATTCGCTTTTAAATGTCATGGTGGTTTATAAAGAAAAACACTCTGCAGCACGCAAAATATTCTTTATGTCAATGATCGGCGCCAGACAAGGACTGTCACTTTTGCTTGAACTGTGCATTTAAAAAAACAAACAAATCTGATAATTTTTTTGTGCAACATTGAGGCTGTTGTGGCCGCGAGAGGACGTTTCGTAATGATATAAAACTGAAAGGAAGGAAGGATTTTTTTTCAAACCTCGGTCTACAGAAGCCTGCTTGTCGTTTTCCTGGTGGTGGAGTATAAGAATAGTTTTTCTTGTCTGAACGCTTTGACTCATGCTTCGGGGTTACATGGGAACCCGCGCGACTTTGTCCGCCCTGCCACAGAGGAGCACCGGGGGCTTTTCTTTTTCAGCGACCCTTCGTCTGCGGTCCGTTTAATTGAAGAGCAACAGAGGGGATTACACATTCCTCTTCGCAGCGCCTGTTTTGTGTGAGGCAGACTGGGTTACATTGTGAGAGGAACGGTTGTGGTAAGAAAGAAGGCTATAAATAGCTCATGCAATTCTCGAAAACTATCACAAGTGGTGCATCAGCTTGTGGAGCAGACGGAATCAGATATCCTGCATGTAAGATCTCTTAATTGTTTTGCAGAGCGGCGAACGTGTGATATATATATATTTTTAAAAGAAGTTTTGACTCTTAATTTCGCCTTTTTTTTTGGAACTGTTCCTCGGCGCGGAAGAAAAGTCTTTTCCCCATGGATTATGCTCATTTAATGATGAAACTAACAGCGGAAAGATTGATATGGAAACAGGCTGATCTTCCTCTGTGTGTTGATTGAAATGGATACATTTGTGTGCGCTCCGTCTTTGACAATGCTCACATTTGGAACCGCCTGACCTGCTTTGTAACAATGTTTTGATTCCCCACACACGCTTGGATTTACATTAGCCTACAACGTTATATCCGCTGGGGCTTCATGGATACATTCTGCACTTCTTTTTAAATACGCCCATTCCTCTGCCTGACCATCCCGAGTCTATTATCTGGACCTCTTGTGAGGTTATAAGCCTGCCTGTTTTGGCAGACTCGTACGGGAACCGATTTGTCAGCCCTGCTCGGTGTTTGATACCGATGTAGGATTTCGACATGCCCAGCGCTGACGACCCCAACGGCGGACGATTATGACTACAACAGCGAATTGGGTGGCTAACGGGGCAAGCCTTGAGGACTGCCACTCCAACATCTTCTCTCTGGTAGGCTACAGTATCCATAAATCATGCTCGTCAAAGACACGCGAGCCAGTTGTGATTGACAAGTCAAAAGACCGTGGGAGGCACGCTTAAACGTGTGTCTGCTGTACAAAGGTGAACCATTGCTGATGTTGTTATTGGGTAATCATTAACACGGCAGGTTAATGGTCCAAAACCCACCATATTTCCTCTCTACGCCGTTTATAATAAGACATTTCAGCCCAGAGGCTAAAATCAACGTGATTTAAAAAGAACAACCGTTTATTATCTGATTCCAAGCCAAAACGTATCTCATAACGCTTTACATACACAATTCAAATGCTACCAAAACAAACTGACCACTTTATTTGGCATGTGTTTGCAGTTTTGGCATGGGTTTAGCAGATAAACGAACGATAAACACTAATTTCCCCCCATCAAGAGCACAGTGGGCTCTTGCCCTTATCCTCCTCCCCCTTTAAACAATCATTTCACTGGAGCTGGAACTCTGTTGCATTGCCAAGCAACTAACTTGGAAAGAAGGCGTACTGCTGCCTCTGTCACATATTTCTACGGGTTTTCTGATATTCAGCGAATACTACTGTAGTTTAATGTGCTGATATACAACAAATGGCTTACAGGTTAATTATGGGAAGATTAGGGATGATTTTGTTTGAATGTGAACTGAGCAGCACACAAAAGCTATTTTTCAGATACAAATTGATGCAATAATAATGTCTCCCACAAAGGAAGGTTAATAAGATTTTGACAGACCGCTGCATGTATCAAGCACACAGCGGAAACAACACTTTCACACTGACAAAAGGTGTTTTTTGGACTCCACAGGCAGTATCATTTTTGCAGTAGTCACTGGTTTTGAGGGTGGAGGAGATTGAGCAGTGTGTTTTCACAGTTTTCATCCTGCAATCAGCGAGTTAACTGTCCTACTGTACTACAACAGGCAGCCAAGTGGAAAGGCATGCGGTAGACTGAGCTCAGGCACAGGCTGCTGAGAACCACAACAACATAGGGGTCCTGAGGGCTTTTTAGGTGATCATGCAGGTCGTCCACCAGCAACAGCAGCTGACCCCTGCTAAGATACACAGGTTACACCAAAGCTAAAGCAAAAGAAAAACATGTCACATGTTAGGATTTTAGATTTTCGTTTTGGTGGATAGAGAGGAGAAAGAAACTTTGTGGTTATCACACAGCTTGCAGACATCTCTAACGTTTCAAACAAAGCACTGGCAGTTCTATCTTCTCATGTTTTTCATTAGTGTTTTCTGACTGTAAGCAGGGAGAGATGGATTCAAAATAGTATCCTAAGCTACTGAAAAGCGACTTCTTTGAATTTTTGTGCACAGACGCTGAAATAAATGTAAAAGCGCTCCAGTATCAGCCGTCTTAAATTCTCTCAGTCTGACACGTAACAGTCGAAAGCAGTGATTACGTCTCTGTCAACGTCTCAGTCAAAGTTATTCCCTCGCCGTGGCTTTGTTGGCCATGGTGCTGGCCCTGTGAACATCCCTTTCAAACTGAGACCATCCATCAGCTGGCTTGTTGAGAATATTTATGACTGGCTAGTGCCACAGCGGTTGCTCACTGGCAGGGCTCCTACAGGGAAGTCCAAGACTGAACAAAACACTAATGACACTCCAAGTGTCCTAGTTACAGGATACGACTGAGACAAAGAGACTGTGGGGACAGAAAGAGGGATGCAGATTGCATCCCTCTGTCTGAAAGAAAATTAATTGAGAACAGTTTCGATATTCTATTAATAATTGGAGATTTGTGTCTAGAAAACAATGTCAAACATGCTTTTCTCTGTTTTTATTGTAAATGGAATACCTTTGGGCGGTTTTGGCCAACTTTCAGCAATTTGAGGATGTCACCAGTTGTTTCCAGGAAACTGTGATGGGTATTTTTATACGTTTTTCTGTTTTATTAGCTGCAAGCATAACCCCTGTGGTTGCTATTTCTTAACCTCTTCATCCAGGTCACGATGGCTGTCTTTTTACATAAAGGTCCCTTGGCTAACCGGCGAGCACTCGGGTCTGACAGCCTGCTAAACAGTATTCCAACATGCACTAACGTCGGTCCTGGCACAGATTTACCGGCTGTTATTGCATCCCGCATCAATAAAAAGTGCCTTTAGAAAGCATAAGTGCCCATACTGTGGGACTTTATGGGGACGCAGCAGATTACTGTCATGCGCTCTGTGAGGCCGGTGTCACATACTTGAGATTGCTGCCATCACACAACCCACAAAACAACTGTCTTGTGTTGCTGGTGATCATCCATCTGTAACAGAACGCAAACAAGACTCTTGTAAGTGGGAGAAAAGATCTGAGCTGGTGTGCTGCTAAGTTGAAGTGGCTAAGAAGGAGGGAAGGGTGGAGGACGAGAGGAGAAACAGAGGAATGTTTTCAGCCGAAGGAGTGAGTGAGACTGCAGCGGAATCTGTTTTCATTTTAGGAAAGTATTATGACTGATGTGCATTTCCTGACTGCTAGCCTCAGCCTATTTGAGAGAGAAATGGTGAGATTGAGACAGAGCAAGAGAGAAAAATTAAAGAGGGAGGAATGTAATGAGAGAGAGGGAGAGAGAAAACAGTCATCTTTCTGTGGACTGGGCCGGTTCTTACTATGCCGACTCGAGCCAGAGTCTGTGTGTGTGTGTGTGTGTGTGTGTGTGTGTGTGTGTGTGTGTGTGTGTGTGTGTGTGTCTTGTAAACACTGTAAACCATCTAGACTCTGGAGACAAACTTCAAACACCCATCACATTATGCACACACAGACAAATACACACACGGATGCATCCACCGACACGGAGAGGGGCAAAAATAAACACCCATATGCACACACAAACATATGTATCACAAATTCAACACACATGCATGCACCAAATCTTCCACCACACTCACATTTTTTATCTCCTTTATTTAGGTTGCGAATACATCCTATATCCCAAGGACGCAGGCTTGTACAAACATAGGCAGCGCCCTTAATTAAAGGACTTCTTCTGTCCCCTCGACAGAGTGCAACACTGGTAATTAAGTGTCCTCAAGTGGAGGTCTAATGTGATCAACTAAGAGGGGCTCATTAGCCAAACTGTATTCCAATAGAGATCTTGCATGTATAATAATGATGCTACTGTCAGCATGGAAATAAAGTGCTAAGAGATGAAGCAGAGGGAATACCATTAACAGCAGTGTCTTGATTTATGGCAGGTGAGTGGCCGTGCCTTGTAAGAAGAAGCAGGTAATCAGGGGCGGTGCCTGTTTAATATAGGCTGTGTGCATTTCCTCATCATTAATGGTGGATATTGCAAGGAGGCTCAGGGATGAGAGAGAGGCAGTGGTTGGATGAAGTGTGTGTCATGATACAACGAGCCAGAGACTCAGTCAAGTTGGAGCTCATACTGTAAATGGCTGGGCATCGTTTGTGCTGATACAATACCCGAGTATTGGTACTGAAAAGTTATTTTCGACATCTTTTGAGATCTTTGAAATCTTTCCTTTACAAACCTCTTTGTTACATTAAACAAAAAAAGGTCACATTTCTCAAGATTTAAAGTATTCTATGCATATTTATATTGTGGCTATATGTAAAAAATATCTTTATCAGATTTTTGTATCCACTGTCTGTCAGGCTAGCAATATTCTATATTTTGGTTATTATCAACAATTCTCATAAAAAACCCAAATGTGTTTTTATTTTTTTTAGAGTTTCTGAAAAAGTAAATATAGACTTTCTTTAAAAAAAGGCTATGATTTGACAAAATAATCTACAGTGCCTGTGTTCATTGTAAAGGAAAGGAGTCACTCAGGTCAGCGCTGTGGTTCGTTGATGTTTTTAATAGTTTTTGGACAACAATGGAGGTCTAAGGCACAGAGGAATAAGATGCATCTGGCTTTGGCCACAATTTTAAGCAGGATCAATTTATTGTTATTTTTGTCATTTCCACAGGATTTCTTGACAATTAGAAGATTAAAGATGATCACCAGATGCCTCCTTTTTAAAGGAACTATCTGATAAGTAAACATCACTATGAATCTGCCAGCTGTTGGTACTTGATATACATATTATTGAGATATCTAACGATGACATTGAAACCGTGCCAGCGTCCTCTGACACAAGGAGAGGATCGGTCCAGGTTTCCAAACATCACCCCCAGTCTTCGCTGCGTGCCCTATGGAGCAGCTCCATCTGGCTGCTTCTCACTCAACAGTCCACCCCCTACGCCCAACCTGTGCTTTTGGCTTCGCTCTCTTGACATTTTGACAGCTAGCACTGTCTTCACCTTGAGTCTGTGTGTGGCGCCTCCCACTAATCTGCCCCTGTCACTGCTGTGGGAATCCCTTGTCATCGCAATAGGACACAATCCGGCACGGCCCACCTGTGTGAACATGGCATTCTCCGTGTCAGACGCACAAACAGGGCCCTTTAAATACTTTGCTGCCATATCAAAATGATTTGTTAATAAGGATTGCTCACTCGTGCCTCTGTTTTTACTACACATCTCTTTTTTTATGAAATTCTCCTAGAGTGTAGTCATGGATCTTATCTTAGCAGTAGGCTTGTCAGGGCCCTGTCACAGAGGTGAAGAATGGTTCAAAGATGGACAGGAAGGAGTGAGGGGAGGAAAGAATGAGGGAACCACCGCTGGTCCCGGAGCTGGAAATGGGACGGGATGGGCAGGAGTATTTTGGAGCATGGTGGCTTGAGTGTGAAATATGTAAGCCCTGCAGTGCCAGCTGTGTTCTATTCTTAGCACCCGCTGGTGTTCCTGCATGTGTGCAGGGCGGCAGAAGGCTGAGTGGGTAAGGAGGATTGGTAGGAATGAGCAGTAGCCGGTGCCACCAAGTGCTTGTAATTGCTGAAAAGTTAGCTAGTATCTGGCGTACGCACTGAGAGACCGACAGATAAATAAATAGATAGGTACAGTGTTGCTGTTACTGTGTTTTAATTATGCTGAATTTATAAAGCATCATCACCAAAATGTACTTTGACTCACTCCTGTAAGCAGCAATTTAATGTTGTTACTTGTTGAGGTGGAGCTAATTGGATACTTTACATATCCTGTTGTGTGATGATCATTTATGTTTTGTGCTGCAAAGAAAACCTTTCTTAAAAAAGCTTTATTCATTAGTTATTAATATTGATAATAATAATAACTTTTATTTATATAGCTCCTTTCATGAAACCTAAGGACACTTGGAATTACTGTGGCTAAGCTAAAGGAGGTTGTAGGCTGTGGCAAACAGGTGGTGTTTCAGGAGTTTTTAATAAAAGTCAACACTAAAGGCTCTGTCTCCGAAGGTACAGAGTCTGGCGTGGGGAATGGAGAGCAGGCCAGGGTCTGAGGACTGCAGGTATCAGGGTGGGGTGTATGGATGGAGGAGGTCAGAGAGGTACTGTGGGGCCAGGGCGTGGGATTTGTAGGTGAGAAGGAGGCTTTTATATGTGATGCGGGACTTAATTGGAAGCCAGTGAAGGTGGATGAGGGTTGGGGTGATGTGCTGCCAGGTCTTGGTGTGGGTGAGGACCCTGGCGGCATATTGACTGTCTTTAGTCATTTCAACCTGTTTAAATAGAAATTTGTTTCCGGAATTTCATAGGAATCCAAATAAGAGAGCTCACTGCACTGTAATCAAGAAAATTAGGCCTACATTATCGACACTTTTTTTTTTCTCACTTGTTAAGAAAATACGATTTTTAGAACTCAATTTTAGACAAAATCACTTGGTAAGGTTTGAGACTTTTACGTGTGCAGTATGTACAGAAAAGTTACTGGGAATTATAGCTGATAGTAAATGTAGTGCGGTAAATAGTGCAATATTCTCCTCTAATATATAGTGGAGTCTAGTAGTAATATGTATTGTTTTAAGCAGCATAACATGGAAATACTCAAGTAAAGTACAAATGCATTAGAAGAATTGTGCTTTAATACTGAAATAAGTTATTTTCCACCACTGATGAATTTAGATGTTCTATCTCATGTAGCGAGACACATTTCCCACCAAATGGTGGTGTTTCTCCCCTACGGATTAACACCACTTTCCTCCAAACTATTACATTTTGGATGTGTGTCGCTACACTGCCTCTGGTCTAAACCCAAAGTCTGAGGCCTGTTGTCTGATTGGTAGATACATTCCAGAAACAGATAAAACTTGTTTTCGATGATGATGCTGCTGCTCTCTGTGCCATCACACAATCTGTTTGCAATCTCTTCAGCTGACTGCAGACACCTTGACAAAGAGAATTTCTTTAAAGGGAGATACTGCCCTGCTTGTTACTGGGCAAATATTTCCTGCAAGCCAGACAGCTTTGCCAATATCATGGTTGGCTGGGATTCAATTGCAGTTAAAGCACACTTAGGTTAAAGGGTGTCTTTTAGAGCTGCAACACAAGGGGAGACAGAAAACATTAATTTTGGCTGCTGTGTTGTTGCAAATCCTAATTATCATGTGTCCATGTTCCATTGAGAGATTATCTGCGACCAATCAGACGGGTACTTGATGAGAACAAACACATTATGTGCAGACTGCTGATTTACAGCCGTTTGTGGTGCATTGATTCTCCCTGCGCTGCCAAACGGCGATCTCTCTCATCTTGAATTAGGCAGACACCCATGATTTTTCAGATGCTAATGAAAATTTGTACAGCTCAATTTCAGTCCTGGCTTGCCTCACAGAATAAATGGACGTTGTAGTATAGTGAGACACAAAGGGTTTGATAGAGTATTTACCAGGCATGACTGAGTGAGCATGGGCATGGTGGTGTTGGCAAAGGTGTGTGTGTGTGTGTGTGTGTGTGTGTGTGTGTGTGTGTGTGTGTGTGTGTGTGTGTGTGTGTGTGTGTGTGTGTGTGTGTGTGTGTGTGTGTGTGTGTGTGTGTGTGTGTGTGTGTGTGTGTGTGTGTGTGTGTGTGTGTGTGTGTGTGTGTGTGTGTGTGTGTACTTCTAGTGTTAAAGCTCTGATTGGCTGCCTCTCCCACTTAGTAAGCAAACAACAGATTACAGACAGTAGCCATGTGAGTTGCAGGTTGAAACCTGTTCAGGTGTGACCTACGGTGAAGTTAATGGCTTGGCCCTGTCTCACACACATGCACGCACGCAGAAACGGGTATTGTGCTGCTTTCCAGTTTTTCTCCTTTTATATTTTGTTTATCTGGTGTGTAATGAAACAAGGAGAAGTCATGCTGATGTATGCAACCCTGTCATTTTATCTGAAATGGCATCCCTGTGGAAAAAATCAATGCAGGAAATTACAAGCCAAATTAGATATTTTTCATACCGCTTATGCTCCATTTGCCCAATTTACGGAACAATCAGACTATTAACTACTTGTAGGCATTTCAGAAGCCTCCATGCAGTGCTAATTGTACAATCACTGCGTCAAATTCTGGTAATCTCAGGACTTTCCTGAAGCATGTATGACATGCTAGATAATATCTTCAGCCAAATTTGAGTGTATGAATTCCAGCTGTAAGTGGACAAATGGAGTTGGAATGTAGCTGTGCTCAGGAGAGACAACATACAGAGTTGTGCAGTACACTCCTTTGTGATTTTTAGAGTAAAGAAAGAGACCACTGAAGTGCTTGAAATATTTTATTTTCACTGTAACCCTGGAGACAGAAATCTCAAAAATGTAGTACCTTGCTGAATTCTTATAGATGTTGTATGTTGCCTAGCAACTGTTTAAATTTTTTTTATTTTGTTTCTCAGTTTTGTGTCTTTTGTCTGTGTCTTGCGCTCATTTTTTCCTCCCTGTGGCTTGTCACGGTTAATTAAGTTACGCCAGAGACACTAGTAAAGCAGAAACTGGTTTATTTATTTGCACATTAATAATTTAGGCTAAGCAGGGCCACTGCTTTAGCTTGTCCCATAACGCTTTAAAAGCAGCCTGACTCTGCAGCTTTGTGTTGTTTTATTTGCCAAATGGCTGGGGATCTTGTCAGCCGTTTGAGATGCTGCAGTGTACTGTACACAATGTCTGACTGTCCTTATTGGTCTTCCGCTACTGTCTCCTCCTGCCTCCTGCCTCCCGCCTCTCTTTGTGTCAGGTGAGAAGTCATGGCTTGATGGAGGCTTTCTGCAGCGTGATTGGCAGGTCTATCCGTCACTCAGCCCAGGGGACTCTCGCTGCTCTAATTAGGTCGCTTGGCTTGCTCACCTCCCAGGGCTGGATGCTACAGCAGAACACATATCAAATGACGGTCCCTTGTTTTGTAGGGACTTGTAAAGGTGGCAGCAGAAGGCAGAGGAAAGGCATCTGTTTAGTGTCTGCAGCCCCAGAGGCCTTCTTTCTACACCTGTTTGGTGCTTTTGTGTTGCTCTCGCTCCCTCACAAGTGCAGTAATGTGCATCGCTCTTCATTTGTGGTGTAAAATGCCAGAGGGGAGCACGACACCTTGTGGGTTAATTTGATTTCAGTGGGTTAATTGATGAAGGGGGAGTCGTTGCCTGTTCTGATTCCTGCCACTGCCACTTCTAACTGGTGACTTCTCACTGCTGACTTAGCAGCACAGCCACCCCATCCTTCATTGTCTTTGTTCATATTTGTTTTTTTGCACTTGATGTTTCATTAAACTGCTTCAACGTGCCAGCACTAAATTGTGTAATTAAACTTGTAATACTTAAGATTTCACTCCTGGTTGATGGTGTCTGTTGTCTTCTTCTATTTTTTTTTTTTTTTTTTTGATGCAATTTCGGCGAACGATTGCAGTCAGCCAAAACCTGGGTGACAAATACATTTCATGACCTGTGACTGCTTCGCAATAAAAGCTGCCCTGTGTTTCGTTGAATACTTTTTTTATTTTTTATGCAAACCTACAGAACAGAAACGGAGAAATACAAACTAAACAAGAACAAAAACCCTCACCCACCCTCTACGGTCTCAAGGAAAAACAAACAAAAACAACAACCAATAAACAAACAGAAATCGCACCTTGCATAGTCCCCCTCCTGTAGTTCTTGTGGTGCTGAGGTCATTAAGCCTGATATTTGTGCTGCTGCACTTTCCCATAGGTTGATAGTTGATGATTTGGCTTTGTTAATCCTTGCTGTAGAGAGCTCAAGCATAACTATGTCCAGAAAGTATGCCAACCACAGATTTGATGAATGCTTTTTAATTGTGAACTAGCAGAATGAACAGTAAACAGTAATGCAGGATTACATATATGCATTTGTATATGTTTTGTTTTCTGTGCATACGTAGGCAATTTGAATCGAGCACGGAAATGGCAG